>NC_055970.1:18186881-18451881 GCF_018492685.1 Alosa sapidissima | reverse complement strand
CCAGGCTGGCCAACACCTCACTCAGTAGCCCTGCTCGTGTACTGTGGTTCAAAAATGAATGGCCATTTTTAATGTCTGTTGACGGAGTGTCACCACGCAGGGAGATGCAGTTACGTTTTTTTTTTTTAGTTCTAGCAGTATATAAATATTTGGTATGAAATAGGAGCCATTGTGTATTGTTTTCTGTTGTGTTACTGAAGGCAGTATTATGTTCCACTGTGTGTGTGGGTTCAGGACCCATATTATAAACGCTCTGATTTTCACACGAACAATGTGTTTGTCTTGTTTTTTGTCCCCCTCTTTAACCGTTTCATCCAGAAAAAGTTTTGCCTAGACTTTCCACTGAAAGTGAGTTACAGTAGTTTGGCAATTGAGTTAAGGTTTATAATCTTCTTTTCCCAGAGTGTAGTCAGTTATTAACACTCTGCACCAGTAACTGTATATATGAATGGCAATTTGGACTCAAATGATGTTAGCCACTTTGAAGTCTCTACAGGGGGAGTGCAAGTCTGAGTGAGAGCCACTGAAATTGATACTGTGCTCATCTGTGTGTGTGTGTGTCTGTGTGTGCGCTATTCGACATAGCAGCACTGGAGAAGCTAATACATTTACATGTAAATAATATGCATCTCCACTTGTATTGATGAGTTGGGACTTGCTAAACCAGCCAGAAGCTGAACAGTAAACAACCAACTGGCACTCCGTATTTCACTGCAATCCAACACATTTGGCATCAGACAAACAGCCCTCATGTTCAATTAAGCAGGTGTCATCCATTTTCCACTGTAGACATCGTGACACTTAGCTAACCGTTGTGTTCTTTTTCCCCCACGTCGTGTGTATGTGTGAAATGTTTGCAGGTAGCAGGCTGTGCTGTTTGCCATGAATGGATTTTCAATAGTTATGTCATGCCACTCCATTAGCCTGTCACGGAAAACGCATTGGAACCATCCTGTTGAGGACGCACCATCCAGCATGCGGAGTGAAGTGCACCGAGAGCCCTCTGTCACCATGGCGATGCGGTGTGACTCACACACACAAACACTAAAGAGCACTGGACCCAAGATGTATTGGCTCTGTGTGTGTGTGTGTGTTGCCAAATATGTTGTGTGTGTGTGTTTCAGCAAACATGTTTGTTGTTACGCCGTGACGGTGGTGAAATAGTGATAGTTGTCATCGTAGACCCCCTGCCTTCTTTACCCAGATGGAGTAGTAAAACATGACTCTCTCTCTCACACATCCTCTCTCTCCTTTATTGATGTAGCGCAGGTGGGAACTTCACAGCAACAATGACCTCAAAACCCAAATGAAGGATAGTGAGAAGGCAAGGGATGTTTCCCAGGCACAGCCCACAGGCATCCTCCTGCACTTTGGAGATTTTCTTGCAACCAATTTCCTAGGGCAGGCATCTCTCTGCCATGTTGAGGTCACACACTGTTCCCTTGATATAAATAAATGATCCATTCCGCATACACTCAGTTATCAGTGCTTCCATTTGATTCCAATCTAATTATTCCCTTGTGTGAAAATGCTGTTGCAGCATTTCCATCTTTTAATGAGAGTACAGCTAAAACCACTATTTGCTCTCACAAAAAACATAGGGATATAAAATATTAGGGTTGTAATTCAGACCCTCAAATAAGTTGCAGTCAGCACCACAGAAATGAGTTTCGGGGCTGCGCTTTATGACTGTAGAGCGGGCAGTGGCTCAAACATCACCGTGGCGCCACTGGGATTGCGGCATGCAATATTAATGCCATCTCCATTTGTGTGTTCCAGTGTTTTCAAACACTGCTAATCAATGGTGTACCCCGGAATCACTGCTGCACACTGAAAATCCATGCCGATGTACTCGTTCGCTGGCGAGAGAGGCACAGACCTGCTGATGCAAGAGCAGGTTATAAATGCCAGCTCATTAAGAATAATTGATTCCCATTAATATTATAGAGGAGGGAGGAATACAGCGAGGGGGCCATTTGTAGCTCTTTCAGTGTTGCTGTGTGTGAACACCAGGTTCTGCTACACAGCCTTTGTAGTGGCTGCTCATTGATATTACGCAATGCTTCATTACACTGGTTATTTATTTATTCTATTAATAAAATAAAATTGTATTAATAAAAATTCTACTTATTTATATATTTTTTTTTATTTATTTCTTTAGGGAAAGGGTTGATGTAAACTCATTATTTTACTTGGCCATGTAATTGTCAGGCTGCAATGTACGTTGTTTTCGCAGAGCTCCTGCAGTGCAGAGGGGCCTTCAGTGTGTTTTGCAGTGCTGCAGGAGATGTGCTGTGTGGACATATGGCGGAGTCTGCGGCGGAAGAAATCTTTTGTGTGGTGATTTCTGTGCTTTGTGTGGATGCACTCAAGCACAGGGTTGGAAAACGGGAGAAGTTAATGATTTCTGAAAATGTGGCCTTTAAATGGCACCGGCGAGGTAAATATTGATCTGGCTTGGCCTTTCTTTGGGCAGTTCTCACTTCCCCTCTTGCTCTTACTTCAGGACAGAGGTTGCCTAGGGTCAGGGCTCTAACTACTTTAGGTGCTTCCAGAAGTTGCTCTCCACACCCTTGAGGCCGAATAGGAACACCTGAATGGAAAGATCCCAGACATATGCATATAACAGCGTCTAAAAGATAAGAGGCCTCAGCACATTGTACTCAGATAGCAGTCAGAAGGGAGGCATTAAATATTAATGTGTTCCCTATCTTCAAATTATTTCCTTTCATTTGAAAATTATTTAATATGATTTGTTTTATGTGCATAGATGTCCCATATCTATTAAAAGCCCAAGAATTATAAATGACTCCATTCAAGGAATTTTTGGCAATAAATATGGGAATTATGCAATGTATGTTAATCTCTTCTTTGGGCCTAAGGTTTTTTTGGAAGACAATTAACAGTTACCTTCATTTTCCCTTTACTTCATCAGAATACATACATTTTTCTGAGGAAATGATAGAAGAAAAAAAAGGAAGAAAGCATTATTCAGTGAATATTTGGGGATGGCGCACTTAGATCCCCTCTACTAATTGACATGTCACATAGTATCAGTGAAGCACAGACGGTGGAAAAGCTCATTTGAAATACAAATGCAGACCGTTAATGCAATTTACAGTCCAAACAAACTTTAATAAGCTCTAACTGAAGTGTACCCTGTGGTGCCAAGAAAACGACAGGGCTGTTTGCATTTAAATCAATTGGAAAAGAACCCAAAGACTCAAAGGCCTCTTGACTTGATTAAGCAACTGCTCCTGCCATTGGGAGAACTATGTTCAAAAAACCCTCCATTTTCCTCTCGAGAAAGTGTGTCCTCTCTCCATGGCTGTGGTTTAATCACACACCGACAGCGCTGGAGTCGGAGGGGTGTACAGCTTATGGTTAGTGGAGGGCGAAGGACAAGCCTCATAGAATCCCCACGGGGAAGGACACTTCCAGGAGCTGCACGCTGCGCCTGAGAGAGTGCCCCCACCTTGCACGCACGGCCGGTAGAGGAGTCGCTCACCTTCGTCTTACACGGATGCTTTAATTGGCTGAGGTTATTCCCCCACCGAGAGGCAGCGGGGACCTTAAAACTGTCAGATTCTCTCTCCAGCCCTGCTTGATGTGTGTGAGGCTCTCTGATCCAGCACCACTGATCACTACCGTTACTTCACCGCGGGGCAGCGGTGGTGGTGGTAAGCAGCCCAGGCAGCCCAGCTCTCTGTGAGAATGAGAAATCGATGGGATCATGTGGAAAAGCTGTCCTTATAGAGCTCAACTCTCATCCTTGACTGAGTCATTTCCACACACCACTGGGCAGAACACAGGCTGAGAAATTTGATAGGCAAACAAAACTTTCTCTCATGCCCACTGGGTTGGGTTGGGTTGGGGGAGGGGGTTGGCATGTATATTTCATTAGAGTGTTGAGTGATAGGGGCTCAGAGAACTAGAGTGAGACACAGAGAGAGAGAGAGAATGCAGACTGACGCGTGAGCAGAGGACACAACTGCTTGGGATTCTTTGTAAGCAAATGAGTGGTCATTGGGATGCCAACATGCAAAGTTCTCCTACTCTCTCTCTCACACACACACACACACACACACACACGCACGCACGCACACATCAGACAGTCAGGGCCCAGCCTCTGCAAACGTGGGGTCATTGGGATGCCAGCATGTAAAGTTCTCATACTCTCTATCACACACACACACACACACTCATCAGACGGTCAGGCCCCAGCCTCTGCAAATGTGTGGTCATTAGGATGCCAGCATGTAACATTCTCTCTCTCCCTCTCTCACACACACACACACATCAGACGGTCAGGCCCCAGCCTCAGTGAATGTTAGGAATGAATGGTGTCCTTATGCTGCTCAGCTCAGATTAGACTCCCGGGTGACTCTGACCTTTTCCATCAAGCCTGTGGTTACTGGAGACAATGTTCCATGTGAAACAATAGAGCTCTAATGCAACACAGGCACCACTCGACAACAAAACGCAATCAGCTCTCGGGCTTCACGTTTCAGCTTGTCAGCAAGGACTTATGTTTTTTTCACTGGTCTATGTCTTCGGTTTAAAATGGTGAAGGTGCCACAGCAACAATAGCTTAGTTTGTAATATGTCGTTATTCGTTGCTGTTTGAAACATTGGCTTGTAACATGCAAGACTGTGGAGTGTCACACATTTCACCAAATTAAAATTGGTGCACAATACAATACTTTCATTTCATTGCAGTCTTTTATTAAGAGTAACTATAAACAGATTAAAATGAGCTCTATTCTTGCCCCTCCCTTATTGTGGACATTTGTAAAATAGGGAAACAAGTCAAGACAATCTCTGTGGTTTCAGCTGAGGCACTTAATAACATGCAGTCAAGACTATAATTTCACTCTTTACAGACATACGTACAAACTTCAGTCTAGGCAAGGAGCTAACATAAAGGCAAGAAATCAAATTCATCAGCGAGTCAATCAGATTGTTCAAGCTACAGCATAATCAAAGACAGCTGGGCAAACTGAGCAGAAAATGTTTGTATGGAGCTAAAGGGGTTTTTTGAGAGTGTCCTCTAAGTCAGCAGTGCACTTTTGCGGTCATAGGGGTTGGCTGGAGGATTACTGAACTCCCAGTTTCCAGTGGCGCACCGGCACCTGTCGCCCACTGAGCTGCTCTGACGTGATAAATGAATTAAGAGGCACTGCTGTTTTTTTTACAGCGTAACTCCTACAAGGCCACCCTGCGAGACCCGTTATCAGGCCCCACTGGTCCTCTGTCCGAAACCCATCAGTCAGCATTTGGGTCAGCATATCTCCATCACCGTAACTAGAAAATGTACAAAATGTAGATGACTATTTACTTGGAATTCATTTGAAATTAAAGGTTCTTGCTGTGATTGTTCCATACTATAGTTCAGTTTGCATTGGCTATTGGTTCAGACACAATGTTCACAATGGGAGATGTGGTCCTGCATCTCTGGATGGAAAATCCTCTCTGTCTGGCTTTGTGATGTAGGCGACAGTCTGAAGTTTGACAAAGCACAGTACACACTGTGTGTGTGTGTGTGTGTGTGTGTGTGTGTGTTGTCTTCATTCTGGATGGAATGTATGCCAGCCAAGGAGGCTGAGCTCAGTAGGTAGTTTGAGATGTAGTTCATGTGCTTGACTGTTGGAATGGCTAATGTTCCCCGTCCACACCAATCCCCCTCTTGGCCAAACATGGGAGGGCTTTAGTGTGGTTCTTGAAGCATGTGCATTTGAATGCATGCTTGTGTTTGCATGCATTACACGAGCGAAGCACAAGTGCAAGGGCGTATACATATGTTAACACATCCTATAGCATAGTTTTAATTGTTTACTGTATGTCTTCCCTACATGTCTTCAGACTTAAGTGCTATTTTTTATCTTTAAATGGAGGCATGATAGTATTTGTGTGTGAGTGTGTGTGTGTGTGTGTGTGTGTGTGTGTGTGTGTGTGTGTGTGTGTGTGTGTGTGTGTTTATGCGTGTGTGTTATGTTGATGTTGTGTCCTCCAGGTGCTGCTCCTCCCAGGTGGAGGTGGGGATGGCACTGTACGGGTCCATAATGACCTTGGCGCAGCGGATGATCATGGCGACCAACAGCAGGCAGAGGAAGGCGATGCATGCCAGGGTCAGGCCTTTGTCCACATCCACGAACTCGGGGTCCGGCGTCGTCTCCATCGCTGCTGTCTGTCCTCACAGAAGCATGTCGCCGTGGCGATCATCCTGATCCCCGAGCTTGGTGTGAAAGAGAGACAAGGACAAAGGACTCGCGTAAGGACTCTTGGCACAACACAAGCTCCCCGTGTGAAAGACAAGACATTTTTCCTTGGCCTACTGTAACTACAGTACATACTGGCATGCCTGTTATATTGCCTAATGTATTCAGTGCTATTAATAGACCCTGGTCTTTTTTTGGGCTGCAAAATGGCAGTGCTCTGCGTTGACCTTGGTAGTCAGTCATATTCAAATAGCTTCCTGCTAAGACAGCGTCATAATGTGCATTTAATGCAATTTTGACCGCTGCTTCAGGTCTGGAGGTGGCTTGGCTCTGGGCGCCTGCTTTCTGCTTGGCACCGTCTCATTCTCCCTCTCTGCCCTGGCTTGTTCAATGAATCTCCTCCAAGGCCCTCTTATTGATCCTTAATGAGCAGACACAAGAAGAACACAGCATTGGCAGGGGTCAACGAGGTTCGGTCTGGCTATTAAAACAAAGGAGCACGGATCAATTATTCCATCCCGCGCCCCCAGCAAACTGTGCATGGTAAGCAGAAGCGCCCTGACTGACCACTTAAACGGCCAGCTCATTCGACCGTGCCCTCATAATCAGCATGACCCTCTGCCAATGCAGGAAATCCCACATCTTAAAACATTTCGAGAGAAAACTCTGCCAAGACCACCTTCGACCGCTCTGATGCTACAAAGGCTACTTCTGTGCACCGAGATGTATGGATAAAAAAAGGAGGGAAGGGTTGAGGTGGCGATCGATAGACATTTTGTTTATACTTATGGAGAGTGGAGAGGATTCTGTCAATACCTAGTGCCCGGGGCATCAATCATTTTTACAGTCCGGACACGATCGGAAAACTTTAGTTCATAAATCCTCCATTAGCATGAATATGGTTGATTACTTCGTGGTAATTACCCTTGTCCATTCGGAATAATTAATAAACGGGCCACATAATCTGATTTGCATCAAATGACGTGATAAAAAAGCGAGCACTGTAAATGGTGTCAGGGCCCCCGTCGATCATCAGTGAGGCTACTTTGTGGAAAAGTGAAGCGGAGTGACTCATCTCCGCTTTCCAACACCTATACCGATAAATCCGGACAAGGCAAATAAGAAATGTAATGCAGCCCTGAGTATGGCAATAAAACACAGTTAGAGAGAAGGACAGACCGAGGTCTCAGCAAATATCTCCACTGCAGTCCGCCAGCTGTCAACAGGCTTCTTTCAATTTCATAAAGGCCCACTGCATGACTGTAGGGCCTATTGAGGGGCATGGGCTTTTGATTTAAACCCTCATTTGTAACTGTTGTGCTGGAATCGTGGAATCGAGCTGCCTTGGCACAGCTCTACAGCTCCTTTGTTCCACTGATAGGGCTTTTTGATATGTAGGCGCTACTTTTCTAGGCTCCGTCCAAGTAGGATAGCTAATTTTAGGAGCTCTGACATCCAAATCCTTATTGTGTCAAGCTCAAACATGTGATCAGGGAGCTGCTGGAGATCCAGTAAGTTTAATCTTCGACTCTCAGAAGCCATGTGAGAGGAGACCCTCTCATCTCGTGAGTCGTTGTCTTTATGGGCCAACACTTTATTCAGTGTCAAATGAAGATGGTTCAGTGTGGTGAAACTCATAAATCATTCATCACAGGCTATACTCTTTTAGAGATGGTGTGTTTGACACCATCTCATCCTCTGATGCTATTAGCTTTTGCAACCTCCAACAAATTCCTGATGCACTTTGTTCAACAGATCACCATGATGGAAATGGCAAAGTGCATACCCCCCCCCCCCCCCCCACAACCACAGTAAGAAAGAGGTTCCAATGCGATCTGTAGACTTCAGCCCCGTGCTTCTAGCCAAGTTCATTTTGAAACTGAGCTGTGTATTTGCCTGTCCATCTATCACCTTAATCTACTGTGAGGGTCTGGAGCGAGACAGCCGGCGCAGTCTTTCGCCGCCACCGCTGAACCATTTAGGAGCCGAGTGGCTCCATTTCGGTGCTCTCAGACCAGACTAATGATATGGCCGTGTAATAATATACCTGGACCTGCGCTGATGGGACAATCACGCAGTCGCAGCAGGGCCTCTCCTGTTCACCTGACTCACCCTCCAACCAGTGCTGTGTGGAAGATGCATGCTCAACACCTCTGAGATGGGCTGAAGTTTGCTTTTTTTTTTTTAAAGCAGCCTCTTTGTCCTCTCTGGCTAATTAAATCCTGAAGCTAAACAAGTGACAGCACGCTGGAGCCAATCATTTGGCTTTGATTGGGCCGTTAAGTGCAGAGGTGCATCTAAATCAGCCCAGTCGGCCGTGGTGTTCCTCCTCTGATGGAGGGGGCTGCGTCTGGCACTTGATCTCCAGCTGCCTGTAAAGTAGCACTGAGGCCTGATGTGATCTACGACCCACGCTCAACGAAACATCATGACGTAATGGGATTGAGTTCACTCTCCACATTGAAGGGATTTTACTGCCATATGAACCGGTGCATCCCCCCAACACACAAACACACACACACCCACACACAAACACACACACACACACACACACATTCTGCATTTCCAGTCAGAGTGGTTCATTTCTGAGCCAAAAGCCAGAGCAATAACATCTCCATATTACTGGCCCTGGTCACATTAAGCTCATAGGAACGCTGAACAATCAAAATCAAGAGGGACTTCAGAGAGGGCCAAGTTCATTTCTAATGCTGTTGATAGAGGAGATGATATACCTAGCATGAGCCTGGTGCTTTTGTTTCCTACGCTCTGAATTGAATGTTACTTGATGTTAAGTAGATTTTGGCACCTGCGAAGATGTGTGCTTCCGATCGGCTGCAGTACTGGCTGTATAATTTCAGTTTGTTACCATGAAGCAAGTTTGGGGTCTCCGGTGAGAACCTGGCAACACATTACCCTTGAGGGGGAACTTTTTGGCAGGCGCAGGCCTTTTCCCCTGACGACCAGCGCACAGAGCTGACAGGCACGTTGAGGAGCCCAAAGGACCTGGGGGGAAGTAATCGCCCTTAATAATGCATCTCGGCAGGGCCGTAAGATTTGAAAGACCCCTTTGATGGTCGACCTTAAGGATCACTTCCACACTTCCAGTTTTTACCATGTCAGCATATTTTGGGATGCATTGCATACTTCACAGTAACAAGCAATCAAACCTAAATAACAGAATGTCGGTGTGTGTGTGTGTGTGTGTGTGTGTGTGAGGGGGGTGCTCTTACCCCTCTTGTTATTGAACAGCAATGCTCTCCCAAGGACTAAGGCAACAGTAACCTTGGTAACGCCATTAGCAATTTAATGGAGAATTACATCTGACTCCGCCAAGCGAAGACTCCAGAAAGGGACAGTTTTTATCTCTAAATTAACTTAACATGGAGCAAATGTGGTGCACCACTGTTTTGATAGACTCTCTGAGCCTTGAAAGAAATAGACTCAGACATTAAAAAAAAACATTTCAGATCTGTTATCTCCACAAAATGAACAGATGAAATGGAGTTTGCTCTGTGCAGGTACTAGCACATAACAAGCTGCTGTCAATATTAATACTTTCTCTGAAATACTAGCTTTGATAAATGAACCTAAATACAAATCGGTATGAGAAAGTCAAGTCAAATGTTTTGCATTGTGAAGATGTTTGATGAACAGAGCAAACAGGTTGACTGGCTTCTGTCTACGCTCTGCACATTCAAATCACAAGGGCCATCATTTACCAGGCCCGTATCATCATGGGCTTCATGGCAGAGACGACATGACGTGTCTCAACCCTGTGTGATCAACCCTGTGGGGAAGAAATGAGGCGCACAGAAGGATTATGAAAACTCAGCACGGGCCGGCAACAACTGGAGTGTGCTGCTCCAACGCACTGGCGGTGGCGGCAGTAGCGGCGTTAGATGATGAATGACAATCGCGCACAGCTTTGGGCTTCTAATTAAGATGATGAATTGTCTTTGTGAGGCAGTGACTCTGGTCAAAATCTCCCAGTCAGGGCCCGCTGTTGATCCATCATCGCCACGCGTAAATATTGATGAGTAATGGGATCGCTAAGAGACCAAGAGAGGGGGACCCTGGGCGTGGGTGGGTTACGGTGGGGGCGTCTTCAGCAGTCGGCTCTTCTGTGCGTGAATTAATGCCCCAAGTAATCTCCCCTTTAGCCATTCTCATCAGTCCAAGCCCTTTATTCCCTGCCAGAGCAGATACATTCCTTCCCCCATAGTGTTATCGTTTAAAGCCCTGCGCCAGCACGACACCGAGCGTATACTCATAATTGCCCACTGTGATTAAGAGCCTAATCGCGGTGTGCCGGGCGAGAGTCGACGCTGGCTGTGCTGATAACCACTCTCCCACACGCCACTATCCACACTGATGTGTCACTCACCAGCAGAAAGCACAGATGAGGGGAGGCTCTGAGACTCTGGTGGAGCTTCTTTACCGCCCACGTTAGACACGTTGGCATCCATGTTTCAGTTTTAAAAAAGTTTTTTTATTATTATTTTTTTAAAAACTTTTATTCTGTCTGGTGGCAGATTTCTGGGGCATGATTCCATTCATCAGGACCCCATCAGGATTCATGATTCCATTCACCAGTCATCAGGACCCCATCTGCCAGAGAGCATCTGGTGTGTTCACTGGCTACCCTCTCTCACACACACACGCACACACACACACACACACACACACACACACACACACACACACACACACACACACACACACACACACACATCACAATGAAGCCAGATGGGGATCAGAGATTCTTCAGAGACACAAGTGGCACCACCAAAGCCTTCTTGCATGCAGCCTTCTCCTTAAGGGCCTCACTTCTATCTCCTCAACATCACAAAGAGACCCAGGAACTGAATGGCAACAAAAAAAAACTAAAACCGCTCAAGTAGAGCAACAGATAGATGGGAAGTGGCACCAGCAATTGTAACTCGCTAACCCTTCAGACAAGGTCCGATCATCGATTGCAGAACATGTAGGCCTTGCAGGAGCAGGGAACAAATTAAAGGGAGCTGCTGATGTGGCATGTATTTCAGGTGGGAGAGAAAACAAGCTGCCGGACCATAAATCCACGGCCAGCGCCTCGCCATGACAAGTCAAGTCAAGTTTATTTATATAGCGCATTTCATACACAGAGGTCATTCAATGTGCTTTACATAAACAAAACCAAACAATAATAACAAATAAAAGCATAGAAGGGCAATATAGTCAAAGAATAGTTAAAAGGTAAAGATCATAATAAAAAGAAAACATAAAACACAAGGTAAAATCATTTAAAAATAAAGAATAATTAGTAAGCAAAAACAAAGGCAAAAGTAGTAAAAAAAAGTAATAAAAGACAAGGTAGAATAATTATAAAGGCAGATTCAGAATTTGTAACTTGACATAGTTAGCAGAAAGCATCTGAGAACAGTTTGGTCTTAAGTCTAGATTTAGTTGTCTAGACAAGTCCAAATTGCTCCCCTGATTCTGTTCCGCTGGCTGACCTCCACTGGAGGAGCTCCCCTCCAACCCGGCCACGCTTATTGGGGTCCACTGTTCTGTACAGACTCGCTGTGGCCTCCAGTGAGATTGGACTTTTGAGAGTACAAGTATTGTTCTGAAGCGAGGTCCTGTGGCAAGGTCTCATGGTAGGTAGTTCAAAAGACATGATGTTTAGTTGGGAACTGGAGGCACACATTATTCATCCCTGTGGTTTTCATCAAAGGAATATGCTGATGTGCAAAGTCAGACATAGAAATGATTTGAGTCTCCTACAAGCATTAGAACATTGTATATCTCTTCACCCTTGTGACAGCACCAACACTATTCAGCATTAGAACATCTCTTCAGCATTAGAACATCTCTTCACTCTTGTGACAGCACCAATACTCTTAAGCATTAGAACATTGTAAATCTCTTCACCCTTGTGACAGCACCAACACTCTTCAGCATTAGAACATCTCTTCACTCTTGTGACAGCACCAACACTCTTCAGCATTAGAACATCTCTTCACTCTTGTGACAGCATCAACACTCTTCAGCATTAGAACATCTCTTCACTCTTGTGACAGCACCAACACTCTTCAGCATTAGAACATCTCTTCACTCTTGTGACAGCACCAACACTCTTCAGCATTAGAACATCTCTTCACTCTTGTGACAGCACCAACACTCTTCAGCATTAGAACATCTCTTCACTCTTGTGACAGCACCAACACTCTTCAGCATTAGAACATCTCTTCACTCTTGTGACAGCATCAACACTCTTCAGCATTAGAACATCTCTTCACTCTTGTGACAGCACCAACACTCTTCAGCATTAGAACATCTCTTCACTCTTGTGACAGCATCAACACTCTTCAGCATTAGATCACTGCATATCTCTTCACCCTTGTGACAGCATCAACACTCTTCAGCATTAGAACATCTCTTCACTCTTGTGACAGCATCAACACTCTTCAGCATTAGAACATCTCTTCACTCTTGTGACAGCACCAACACTCTTCAGCATTAGAACACTGCATATCTCTTCACCCTTGTGACAGCACCTACTGTACACCCTTCAGCATTAGAAGTAACACTGCATATATCTTCACCCTTGTGACAGCACCAACACTCTTCAGCATTAGAACACTGCATACATGTATCTCTTCACCCTTGTGACAGCACCAACACTCTTCAGCATTAGAACACTGCATATCTCTTCACCCTGACAGCACCAACACTCTTCAGCATTAGAACATTGTATATTTATTTGCGCTTTGGAAGAAGACCCTTTGTGTTTTATATCCCCACTCCAACATCACAGGAGGAGGTAGAGGAGAATGTCTGGGCAGTCCTTCAGCAGGCGGTCATCGACGGACAGCGCCACATGGAAGCTGCCTCGCCTCTCCCCCACCTCCAGAGCCACTTGGCGGGCTACCTGCCACCAGCATCCATCGGGGATTTGTGAGGGCACAGTGGGGCGTGAAATAAGAGACAGAGGTAGAGCGGGAGAAAAGAAAAAATGATACACTCTTTTCCGTCTATAGATCGACGGTGTCAACAGAGAAGGAGTGGTCACGAATGGGCACCTTGAGGCCAAAAGAATTGTCAAGGGCATTGTGTGCTGTCAAGAAAGTAAAACTGTGTGTGTGTGTGTGTGTGTGTGTGTGTGTGTGTGTGTGTGTGTGTGTGTTTGTGTGTGTCAGTGTCCCTCTTTATTGAGTCCCCCAGACAAAAATGTATAAGGCCTATTATTAGTTTGTTAGTTTGTGGTGGGACCTGTCCATCAAATATGTCCCCCTGTGCTTGTGTGTGTGTGTGTGTGTGTGTGTGTGTGTGTGTGTGTGTGTGTGTGTGTGTGTGTGTGTGTGTGTGCCCACAACATTTACAGTGACTCTGTCAGCAGGGTGGAGCTGATCTGCAGAATGTTGCATATGCTCACAAAGAGCAACACACACTGACACTGACACCGAAACTCTCAGAAGGACAGACGAAGACCTTGGGTCTCGCTAGGCAAAGACCTTGGATTTATAGCACACATAAGACAGACTTATTGAGTGAAGGCCTGACACTCCAAACAACTTGGACTTGAGGAGTGTGTTCTCAATGTCCAGCGTAGCTCGCTGGTGGGCAGGGGTCCAGCCGATGCATTGCCTACTGAAAGCAGCCCTGTACTGCTGCTAGACTGAAGTCTATGTGAATTTATATTCCAAGTGAGAAAGGCTCTGCTTGGCACAGAGAAATGGATGCACATTATTGATTTCCTGACGTCTTTTTTTTACTTGGAAACAATCTGAATATCTTCTAGGCGATTTATTTAAAGTATCTAATGTATCCATTTAGCACTGAAGATGATTATTTGCTAAACATAAAACTATTGCTATTTATGAGCTTTAAAGACAGCAACTCAATACTGGGATGACAATCAAGTAATCACAGAGTAATGCTCAGAATCAACAGCTGTGCAAGGCAATGAGCAAAACTGTTTTGGGCTGCAAGGGCAAGCTGTGCCAATAAACAAAAAACTGTCAAATCATGAATGTGGTTTCTTCTTTGCGGCTTGTTGTACTGCTACTTGTATTTCACACCAACTTTGGTGGCAGAGATCTCTCAGAGCGGCAGAAGTGTCAGTACACGCTGTAATCATTTCTAAATAGCCCATTGATCCTGATACAGATCTGTCCTCTTGGTGCCAGAAGATGCTGCGGGCTGCATCCGCCCCCCCCCCCCCCCCCCCCCCCCCACACACACACACACACACCACCACCACCCTGTGTTCTCCCCGTGCCGATAGTCTCTCCCGGTCTGCCAATTTCTCTCTGACACTAAGAAAAGAGGACATGGAGGAGCCCACCCCCCTCCCCTCTTCCCTATCCCTCCTCGAGCGATTGCTCTTGCAACTGCATACGCCTCATTCCTGGCTGAAACCGCACAAAAATCCACACAGCAGTGCCCTGCTGACAGCAAGTTCTATTGACTCCCCAATCTTCATAAATGCCCATCTTTGTCAGCAGTGGGTATTAATAGTGAACAAAGTGCCATGCTAAAGCCCCGGGTGGCCCTCTCAGAGTGGAGTGATACGGCCTCAAATGACTACAGTATCCTCAGATATATTTTGCTTTGTAGCACAAACTGTAACTCCTTGGGGAGAAAGAACAATTCATTGTGAAAACAATAGGTTATTGCTGTAGCAGTCGTTATGGAAGCATATCTCCTTGTCATTGGTCTGTTAAGATTTATATTTTTTATCACCACATTCACTCTCTAAGGCACAAACTAATAACTTTAACAACACATTACTAGACTGGACTGAATGAATGAATAAATGAATAAATGTGTAAAAACAAATAAAAAAAAAAACTCAATAGATCTGGAGGAGGAACTAATGAAACTGAGATCTATTGCATTTCAGTGGGTCATTTCTCTCAACCCAATTAATTTGCTTTAAGACTTCAGACTGGGAAGATTTACTTCTAAGTAGTTTTGCATGCTTGGCCATTGTATCCCCTAGCATAAGAATTTGTGGATATTAACAAGTTATCGGTGAGTAGATTCGCAGCACAATATTATTAAACATTTTTGTGTGAAATGTTGTTTTGTGATATATTAATATATTTTCGCTGCTATTGTCTCAGTGCTTTCAGGCAAAGCTCCTTGAAAATATATGACTACAAAATACTGTGGAATATACACAGTAAAGAAACACTGAGTTTTTACACCAAAATTGCTACTTTACATGCATTCAGTGATGTCTTGTCTTTGGAGTTGAAACCTGACTAAAAATCAATCATTATTTCATCATCGCGACTGCTGTAAACTTTCAGCCCTCAAGCTTATTCACATATAAAACATACAAAAAGACAGCACAAGACTTCACCTCTGCAGATCAAATATTCCATAACCTCTGTTATTAAGAATTATGAACTGAGCTTTGAAAATGTGTCAACAAACAAATGAAAAACCACTGTCCCAAAAGAAACAAAAAAAAAAAAAGGCAAGCACTCTGACCACAAAATGAACGGACAACAATCCGAACTCTTTCACTTCCCCAGACCAGACGAGCCACTCTCGCCTCCCACATAAGTCTGAAAAGAGAGCACCTGCTGGGCTAGGCTGGGCTGGACTTCCATGTCCGACTTCCCGCTCCCTTCCAGATCAAAGGAACAGCAGCACAGCAGAAGCAACATTCTCACACAGATACACACTCACTCCCTCACTCTCTCACACACACACACACACACACACACACACACACACACACACACACACACACACACACACAGAGAGAAGAAGAGTTGTCGGGATGGTTGGCAGAGAGGATCGCTGCATACCTGCTCTTCTCACATGTTGGTGTGCGGAGGGTGGACCGGCTGGCTGGCTGGCTGGCTGGCTGGCAGACTGGCGTCTTCCCGACTAGGGCTGCAGGAGCTGAGGCTGGAACAGGAGCTGGAGCTGGAGCAGGAGGAGCAGGAGAAGCAGGAACTGGGAGCTGGAGCTGTTGGGGGGGAGGAGGGGGGGCAGGGGCAGCTGCTGCACCGCTCTGCCTCTCTCACCCTTGCTGCATCGCCCCGCGTGTGGAGAGTGGAGCCCAGGGCAGCAACAGACTGCCTCCTCCTCCGACTCCACATGCACAAACACACTGGAGAGAGTGGAAGAGAGAGAAAGAGGAGTAGAGAGAGAGAGGGAGAGAAAGGAATAGAGAGAGAGGGAGGGAGGGAGATAGATAGAGAGAGAGAGAGAGAGGGAGTAAAGGGTGAGAGAGAGAGAAAGGGAGAGAGAGGGAGTAGAGGAGGAGAGAGACAGAAAGGGAGAGAGAGGGATAGGAAAAGAGAGGGAGAGAGAGCGAGAGAGACTCGTGCAGCCAGGCACAGCAGCACTCGCACGCACACTCAATCACCACCGGCACACTCGCTCTCCAGCCTGCTGCCTGTCCTGCTGCCTGTGTATGTGTGTGTGAGAGAGAGAGTGAGACAGAGAGAGAGAGAGAGAGAGAGAGTGCTCATGTCTTTATGCATAGTGTTAGTCTCTGCATGTGTCTATATGTGATTCTGCATCCCAGTTTTCTTTTATGCATATGTATGCATGCATGTGCCTAGGTATGCAGGCATCAGTATCTACCTAGTCAAGATAATGGACACATTCCTGCATTTAGTTATATTCCTGCATAGTTTGCCAAAAAAAACATTTGCACGCCTACATACAGACTTCCTTCGGGTTTGGCACAATTAAACGGTCTGGCACTTGGTCCATTAAGCACACTGCCCTCCTGGTGCTGTCCCCTGCAGTTCCTCGTTATGAGACAATGCAACAGGACAGAGGCTGGAACGCCCTGACTTCACCCAGACACCAGCACCAGCATCTTCCAGGCCACTGCCTTATTGTGAAACACAAAAGGGTTCCGTCCAATTAGACGTCAAAGTGAGAAAGTGTCTTCGCCTGGCCCCGGGGGGGTTGATGTTATTGTGAGACAACTGGCAGCTCGATTCTGGTGCTCACGTTCACCCCTCCTGCGTTCTGGATGTTTCTGTCGGAGGTGCTGCTCGTCCTGCCGTGGCACTGGGCTACCTGTCCGACAGGAAAAACACTCCAGGTCAAGGGCAAACAAGCCCAACTGTCTGTTTATTGCAGCTTAAGAACAGGTTGGGCTGTTTGGACCTACGTGCTGAACTCCTGCTTTCGGATATTCTTGGGAGCAGACACTCACACACACACACACACAAACACACACACACACACAGACACAAACACACACACACACACACACACAAACACACACACACACACACACAAACACACACACACACACACACACACACACACAAACACACACATACACACACACACACACACACACACTCCTACATGTACAAGCATACAAAATCCCAATTGTTTAGACAAGCACTTCATGCCCCATCATACCTAGCCATGTGTTCTGAATGCATTGTTGATTCACCAGCAAGATTACTGTTGCTGGTGAAGTACTCATCAGCTGTGGTCATCCCAAAACAGCTGTGTCCACTCCACAATGATATAATGGACCACAGCGCTTGCTTCGAGACTCCTATTCCATGTTGCCTTTTATGCGTAGATGTTATGCTATAGAGCTTATTACATCTTTTTCTGCTGGACACAAGAGATGTCCCAAGTGCCACCAGTGTTATTTCAAACAGGCCAACTCCTGGCGCTTGTTTCACATTAGTGCACAAGTACAACACAACACAACACAACACAACACACAGCTCTTTACTTGTCCTTAGGGAATCAATATAATTGACGCTACATAAGGCTCCTTTGATATAAAGTCTGTTTTCATGGGAACGCTACAAAATGCTGTACGGCCTACAGGAAAAGGAAATGGTCAATGCGTGCCGTGGCTGGCAGAAGGAGGCAGCTTGGATTAACAGATAAATATTCAAGAGGTCAGATTGTGTTATGTCAGATGCTTCTGTTGCATGTCAAATTGGGCCTGTTTGACTGCAGAGTGAGCCTTGCCCTGCATCACGTAGCCTTCTGGAAAAGACAGAAGAGTCTACACAAAATCTTACCAGGCACTAGTTCATAAGAATAATTATTGGCTAAACCGTGATGAAATGCAAGAACACAAAACACAATTACAATTTTAGACACCGCAATTTGTAATCGTTTTTATTACAATGAGTATGGTGGAAAGATTCAATTTTAGTGCAAAGATGACTTGTTCTGTAGAAAGAAAAAAATAGATCAGAACATTTAGTGATTGATTTGCTCTGAGCACACATTTGGAGACATTTTAAAATAAATTATCCTCATACACTTATGCCACTTTTTTCTATAGACATGAGGAATGCCATATTTAGGTTGTGCACATTTGTGAATGGAAAATAAATAAATGCTTCAACCTAACTCTAACTCACTAAACCCAACTTCTTTTTCTGAGAACTGCTCATCCTCCAAATAGGAGATAAGTTTCCCTCCAAGAAACACAATTTTAAGGAATTATCACCAGTCCATAGCAAGTATATTCAGTACATTTGATTCTTATCACTTTTATTAACTACATTTCTACGCCATGCGTTGGATCTGTCAGTGGTCTGTTGTAAACTAATGGGGTGTGTATAATTTAATGGAACAGGCGCTGTGCTGTCCAACTCCCCAAAACAAAGTGAAAGAGCCAATGATAAGTACATCCCAATTTCATAATCCCAATTTCAATAATAACTCTTCCTCTAACTTCATGTTGTAGGCTATAATAAAGAAAAGCCTATTAAAGGGATGAAATTGTCTGTCAGTTAGGGTATAAGAACACGAAGAATCAAATTGATGCGACCTATTTTAAGTTCTATTCATAGAATATGTTTGATTGCCACGTGGCCACTGATTAATGAGGAAACCCTCCAGAGATTTTAGGTTAAATTTAACTGACATTATGTCTTTCTTTTACCACAGTGAATTTCAACCGTTTATTTTCTATTGCGTATTAAAATATTCTTGGAATATTTTATTTAATGGAATACAGTTATTTCAATATGGACTAATAAGGCGCGTCAATTTATTTCGTTGGCATTGGGCTACTTTTTACAACCGGTCTAATCTGGATTGTGAAACCCACAATTTCTACTGGTTTCAATCACATCCTAGCTCAAATACATGCTTGACTTGCTCCCTCTTTGAGTCTAATTTAAAGCTGGGATACAGTATTAATTAATTCAAGTGAACTCTCGCGGTGTTAGGCTACACTTCAGACATCTTGCATTTTTCAGTCTGT
Source organism: Alosa sapidissima (assembly GCF_018492685.1). Classification (NCBI taxonomy): domain Eukaryota; kingdom Metazoa; phylum Chordata; class Actinopteri; order Clupeiformes; family Clupeidae; genus Alosa; species Alosa sapidissima. The sequence continues at coordinate 18,432,444 of NC_055970.1, read as the reverse complement.
AAGCTCGAAATTGTAACATACTCCCACGTAAACGAATATAAAATACAAGTTTTCGGTCGACTGTTTTCATGTATCGTTCAGCCTTCATGCATGCGAATGTCCTAGGCAGCTGAATCGAGTTCGCGTGCCAAACACTTGAGTGGATTGTCTTTCCCAGGGCGTCCTGAATTGTGCGTCATTTTCATTTCTGCATTTTGTTTTCCATCGAGGCAATATGGCAACACCCGCCGCGGTAAATCCATCGGGTAAGTCAGATATGTTTCATCTGGTTACGTACAACTAAAATATAATTAGAGAGGATTTGGTCACGCGTTGGCATGCAATGTTATTTTCGCGTTAACAAAAGAAACGAGCTTCAGCGCTTATATCGACGTCAGTCACAGCATCCCCTTCCCCCACGTAGCTAGCCGCCTTGCACACAACAGAGGGGTTTCGGCTCAAAATTCACCCATATTTCTAAGGTTAATCATTTCTATAGCACAACATACATGTAGCGACAGATTTACACTCCCAAGCGACATGCATTTGTTACGATTTTCCTTCAGAAATGCAAATTAGATACCGGAAACATTCCTGGTTGCTACGTGCTTTGATTTCATTGATACAATGTAACGTTAGCAAGCTATCCTTAAAGCACTGCTCCCGTTACTCTCCGGGGACACACAAACTTGAACATTATTGGAGTCTTGCTTTTCTCTGACGTATTGGCATGTTCAAAATCATCGTTTACACGAAACAGATTAGGCTACTTCCTCTTGCCTGTTGATTCCATCCATCTTAAAGCTAGAGAGAAAATCTCCAGTGGGCTTTATTTAGGACCAATGTAGCCTACTTCGTGCTGGCTTTGGAAAAGGCTTGTGTTACCTCATAATCGTCTCAATACGCCTTAGTTATGTGGTGATACATTTAATACAGATGTAGTTAATGTCAAGGGAGCTTTCGGGTTGTCTTCTTTTAAACGTGCGAATTCAGAGCTCACTGTCTCAATAACATTGTGAAGACCATGTTGGCACAAAATCGCCCAGTAGAAGAGCAGACCATGGCATGTTCAGTGACACTATTCAGGATGATCTCTTTGGATAATTTTAAGCACTTTAGAGGTCATACGAGAAGCATACTCGTCTATCTGAACAGGAGATGACACAAACACAGTTGGCTACACTGTGGAGTCTGAAGCTGATCGAGAACTGACTTTTATGGGACATAAGACAACTGGGTTGAAACACTGGGTTGGTGTGGTTAGGCTACTACCATCCATTCCACACAGTATTTCTTTCCTCTGTTAAATCTTAACCAATGGTATAGTCCATGGTCATGCATCTCTGGGGTGATATGTCCCTGTCGTCTCATTACAAATGTTAATGAAGCGATATAAATAAATATATAAAGAATGTGTGTGTTCTAAGCACCTGGTCCGCATACAAAGTTGCCAGGCGTGGTTTTAGAATGCAAGGGCCATCGTCTGAGGGAGCTTCAGCTGTCAGAAGTCACACTGAAGGGCACTTTGTTTAAGTAGGCTCTCTCACTAGGCAGAGGACACCGCAATCTGTGGGCCATCTGGAGCCCAGACTCCCTCGCACACACACACTCACCGGCAAGAACGCAGAATTTTCAGATTGCATCACAAAAAGATATGATAAGGACAGGTCTCTTATTTAATCCAAGAGTGAGTATTGGTCGTTCAGGGTGCCATGGTTCAGTTACTGTTTTACCCAACCAGACGACTTTTATCAGGAGTGCCGGGGCTTTGTTGAAAACGAGGAGAAAAGATTGACACAGTGTGCCATTTCCAAATAAGCACAGCAAAGTTGAATCATTGAACAGAAATGCCAGCTGATTGCTACACTACAGTTCAGTTATCAATTAATTTCAGAAACTCCGTTTTGAAGCGAATAGCTTTTAGTTACATGTTGCGGCCTTCTGCGTGGACCCAATGTGTGGTCTGGGTCTGCTGAAGGCGCCTCTGTCAATTGTGACTCATGGTGTTATTCAGAGGCAACCAAGGTATGTAGGCAGGGAGAGTGGAGACAGCCACCGAGACTTTAGGAACAGTTTCAGCCTTCACCCATCACATTACATTACATTATACACACGCACACGCGCGCACACACACACACACACACACACACACCACAAAGCCATACTACAGTAGCTCGGCTAATTTTGCAGGAGTATAGAGAGAAAGATAAGAGACAAAAACAGGCAGTCAGGTGCTTTGTGACCAACACATTTTGAGATGAGCAGACTTCAATGTGTGTGTTTTTATTTGTATTTTTTTGTGAGTTTTGAGGTTGGAATGGTGGACAAGACAGGTTCCCATTTGAAGAAAAATGGGCTCAGCATCTGTCTTTTGCAGCCAATATTTGATGCAGTTTCATTAATGGTCCATTTCAAAATTCTCGTATGGAACACCCAGTGCTATTGGATTCCTGCATTTGCATGCAGAAGTGCTCTTAAAGGAGACGGTCTTTGAATATTGTTTCATACTCGTCTCTTGTATGACTGGAATCCCAGTTGTTAATCAGTTTGTTGAAATCTCCTGCCTCCTTTGCATACGAAATAAATTGCTTTTCAGCCCTCATTATGGATTCAGCCGAGGGAGCAAATGCCGAGACTGCACAAAGGCTAGTAGCCTATTTGTTGTAGTAAATTATGATAATGTTCGGATCATAGAAATCTCATGCTGTTTGCTAGAAATGGTAGTTGTCCTATTGAAAATTGCAGCATGTAGTGCACTGAAGCTCATTATTTGCTTCCTCTCCCCCCATGGTAGCATAAGTAAGCTAAGTGCAGAAAATGCTGTTAGCAAGGTGGTACGAGAGCTAGCCTGTGTGCTGTTCGTGGAGGTATTCTGGGAAATCTTTCTGTGGTCAGGTCTAATTGGGGAAAGCGTTCCTGCAGCATGCTCTCTAAGGAATGGCATTTATCATACCGCATACAAAATGACATAGATTTGTTTCCAATGTTTTGCAAACACGCTGACATTAAAGCGGTGCACCACTGGAGCTGTTGCTGTGGGAGTCTCAGGTGGCCAAACGGCTTTTCTAGGAGTTGATGGAATGGTAAATTGCCTGGGGTTATTAAGACTGCCTGCGAATGCTGTGCTGACTGCTGGAAGAGTAAAAGAAACAACCTTGGACTTGTCAGAGATGATTGAAAAGGAGAAGCCTTGTCCACCCCCCCCCCCCCCCCCACCCCCCCCTCAAAACAAACCCCAATGCACTGATTAATGAGTTTGACCTCAAAGGCTTTAATCAGTTAGCGCAGCTATGGATCAGTCCATCTCCCTAAAGTCATGCCTCACATTAACTTCCTCCGTGCACTTGCGTTACTGTAACCCACATTCTGTGCAGCTGAAATCTGTAGGGCCGCACGAGGCTCTGGCAGCTCTTCATAAATACATAAACAAGGTGAACTCGTCTTTGCAGGGAATGATCACAGAGATCGCATACTGTAACGGGATCAAATATTAACACAGGAGCTGGTTCCAACAGGAGGTCTATGTGGGTTTGTTTAGCCTATCCATGGCAGGCTGGATGTAGAGATGTTGGAGGGAGGGAGGGAGGGAGGGAGGGAGGCAAGGCTGACTAGATGAACTGTGGATGTGACAGTGTGTGTTGTCTTGTTGTTGTTGTTGTTGTTTGTGGCCTGCAGAAATGGGCACAGATCTCCCAGGGCCGGTGGCGATGCCTGGTGCAGTGGTGGGCGTGGGCCAGGTCAGAATGGCCGGGTCCATGCCAGGCAGAGGAGGCAAGAGAAGATCGGGCGGGTGAGTACAATACACACACACACATATTCATACTGCTTCAAACCCAGTCTTCCACCACAACCTCCACCAAACTGCTCTCCTGAGGCCCAAACCAAACACTTCAGCACCTGATTCAACAAGCGCTCTGATTGTGCCTGTTTGAGTTGTGCTCAGGGAGACTGTGCTGGGTCCAAGGCAGCTGCCGTGGAGAGACTGCCCAGCCATCGGGCCTCAAGCACTGGGTGGGACTCGCTGATGTTATGTTTTCTGGTTCTACTTTAGTCCTTTTGTATTTACACAATAGGCACACAGATAGATGGATGTCTTGCCTTTGTTTAGGCTTGTGCTGTCACGTTGTTTTGACATCAGGCTGTGTTTTGGGTTGAGATCAGTCTGTGTTACTTGATGATAGTTGAATGGAAACATTTGAATCAGTGGAGGATCTCTGGAGAGATAAGAGACAAGTTGCCAGAACTTACTTCAAGTCTGAATATCACTTGCAGACCACAAAGCATCTGATAAATAGAGAAAAAAAATGGCCTGTGGTCACATCAGGTGACGGGTGGACGGGGAATGAGAGGGTGTTTTAAGAGCATGTACAGCATCAAGTGACTCAAGGCATAGACCTCAGAAGATTGGATGGGGATGTCATAATGGGAGTCCATCTTACTTGCCACTTTCTGTTGTGTCAGTGTAAGGAAGGATTAGTTTGATTATATATATATATATATTCTGAATTTGAGCGTGTTGGAATGAGAGGCTTTGTTGACTTTGGTCAGAATTTAATGAGGTAGCTTTTCTGCCAAACTCCAGAGTTTGACAACATTTGGCAGCAGAACCAGTAGATTCAATTTCAGCCTTGTTTGAGTCTTATTTGACTTTCTAAACAGACATGGTATTTCCTCTTATTCTTAGCCAGTATGTAGCACACATTGGCAAATGCATCTCTCTTTCTAAGAATTATTTCCACAGTCAAGAGAACCTAATGCACACTTGTGGCAACATTTCAGCAGAAACCACACACTCTTTTTGATGGAATTTGTTTTTCTAATTTGTTATTGGTTATGGATTATCAGGGCTGCTGCAATAAAAGCAAATTGTGCTGCTCTTTTTTTGGCTGCACCATTGAGGCTGATATTCACAGACACGCTGTTCATTTATAAATGAGCTCCTAACCCAGGGAATGGAAATGATGGTTACTACATTCAGCTCTCTCACACCCACACCTTTCACTATGGAGCTCATCATTCCAGAAGCCATTATCTGCCAGCTGGTTAAACTATACGTCTCTCTCTCCTTGCCCTTTCGACTGCCTGCAGCCAATGAGATTTTTTTTTTTTTTATATAAATAATGACCTCTCTACTTCCGAGGAGAGAGGAACTGTGGTCAGTTTGGTCAGTCATGATCTCCTGGAATGGAAATGAGTAAAATCTACATTCCTTTCAAGTAGACACACACCAAGGGTCGTCTGTGTCTGGCTTTCTGTTACACAATAAACGGCTGTTTTACCTATAACTGGTTCTGTATGATCAAAGCTTAGTGGTGATAAGAGAAGGCAGGTGAACATGTGAAGTGATTAAGTCAAACTGGCTCCTTAGAATGGGAATGTTGATGAGAGGAGGCAAGAAATTGCATTAGAGATTTGTGTCATGCAGGAAATTGACATGATTGAGTGATCTTAAGGATTATGCAGAAGGAAGAGCGGCTAGTATCACTTGCCACGTTTAGTAGAACTGGACTTCCAGTTCCAGCGAAACTGGCTCTGCTTAGGGGCCAGAAGGGATCTGTTGGACGCCAAGCTCAACCCAGTCCTCTGGCATAGCATTTTAATTCTACGAATACATCTGTTGTATGTCTGTATGAGAAATATTATAGGAGCAGGGAGGATTTAATCAAAATGTTGGGAGAAGAAAGTTCCCTTTGGTGTAGTTGCCCAGCTAAGCCAGTAATCTTGTGTCGGGGCACACCCTGATTCAGAGCCAGATGAAATAATTTCAGCTATATTTGGAATGAACAGAAAATTTGCAACATGTTGCAATTTTCACACACACACACACACACACACACACACACACACACACACACACACACACACACACACACACACACACACACACACACAATACACTAAGTATTCATGCATATTACAAAAAGTATTCTAAATTAAAATGGTTTTCCCTACAGTGCAATTAAAAAAAATGCAAAATGAAAAGCCAGACAGTGTTTATTTTATGTAAATTGATATTATTGAGTTCATAAATAATACATATTATTCATTGAAAAAGCACACATGTCTCTCCGTCCCCCCAGAAGTCTAGTTTAGTTAACCCAACTCACTCTCTTCCTGTGGAGGCTGATATTTAGGAATACAAAGCAAGTCCTCATCACCCAAAGGCATTTAAGTGAAAAAGCATTTGGCAGCTTTGCTGGGTGGATTTTGTTTTCCCATCCCTGGTGTTTGGTGACTGGATTTTTATCCATATTGGCTTCCTGGTTAAATCCACTGTATGGGGCAGCATGGTAAACCCTTGCCTGGAATGACACTGATAGTTCAACATACTAAATGCCTTTTCTTGCCAGCTAACTAAGCTGCCTCCATTCTGCTGCACAGGAATACATTTTCTTGTTGTCTATACAGGAAATATTGAGCATAAACAAGGTGGAGTCTGTACACAGTATTGATTGCTGTTTATGTTTATGGCCTCTTAGATCATTGCTACCTGGTGTTTTCGTATCTCTACTCTCAGCTCATATTATAAACAGCAGCTCTGCTGTTATTGTTTTTATTATTTAAATAAAATTATATAATGCTATAATATAATGCTATAATATAATAAAATACTTGTGTGAGAGGAGCGCAGTGTGGAACGTGGAGGTAAAGTGCTTTGCTTTATCATAATAGTCTGTGAGAGGAGTGGGGTATTGACCATGGAGGTAAATGTGCTTTGCTTTATCATAATTGCTCCACAGAATGGACTTTGACGATGAGGACGGGGAAGGGCCCAGCAAATTCTCAAGGTGAGGAAAGGGTCTTCATGCATGTGGATTTCTTCCACAAGATGACTGTATGCTGCAGACGTGTTAGCACTGTGATGTGGTGTTTGTAAGGGATTAGTAATTAGGATTAGGGATTAGTACTTTTCTGTCCATGTACATTAGACATATAGAAGCATTCCAGCATCTGTATATTTCATGGATATATCAGCTGATGACATCCATTATGCCATCTCAACATTTGTCTGAGATTTCTGAGATTTTTCAGTCATTATTTGCTGCATTCTGTCCTTCAACTTGACATCTGCTTGGTGCTGTGCCATCTCAAACATTCATCATATTTTGTTTTCTCTTTAGCATGATGTTTCCGTTTTTTAATTCATGTTCTCTTTGAAGGACTCGCATCCCTTTTAATCCCCTGCCAGCAAAGTCTGTTTCTGTTAACTTGAGGCACAACAGTGAAGTGAAGACAGTGCCCTCTGTTGGAGAAACGAAGAAGCACAACTCACTTTTTTCCCTGCCCCCCTGCAGGGTGAAACCTTACTGATAAACACTGATGTATATTGATCTGGACACGATTTCGTGACCTGCAAGAATTATGGATCACAGTGTATTACCCTCTCTGGCAAAGCAGTGCCTGAAGTCTTACAATGGTTTTGACCAACCACAGATGTTCTAGTCTGCCTGCCCTTTTAGGTCTCCATGGTAACCTGTGGATCCCCCTCCTGCCAAAAGCTAGTGCCAGGTTGTGAGGGGCAGCTTGGCTTGCACACATATAAGCCTAGTCACTGAAAGAATGAAACAAACTGATACTGTTACTTTGCCCACAACAAGCAGCTTATGCATCAAGCAATTTAGAGGTGGATGCAGACACATTTTTCCATAGCATGTTAATATCTCATGTTCGATCATTCATCCTTAGTTGAGTCATTTACTTGTGACGAGTACGAAAAAAACTCCAAAAATGCATTTTGTGTTCATTTCTACACATCAAACGCTTTTACCAGCTAGCTGACATAGACTCATAAATATTGTGTTCCATACAGATGGCAAGGATGTGATAAAAAAAAAAAAAAAAAAGCTGAAATATCTGTGAGGAATAAATCATGTGTCTAATACGCTCTCACTTTTGTTTTCAGGTATGATGATGATCAGATCCCTGCTGATAAAGAGAGATATGCCAGGTAGGGCTATCTTGTGATGGAGGCAGAGGACGGCTAGTGTTGAGGCACTAGGTGCCTTAGGACACTGTCAGAGCCCTGCATCAGCCGGCAGGTCTCAGGAATGTTTCAGCAGCCAGGCCATATCTCTCTCTTGTCCTCATGCTAACCATTCAACTCATAGGCCCTGAGAATACAAAAAAAAGGAATTCATTACCTCCCACTGAAGCATAGAAATTAAAAGGTGCTTTGAACTGTTCAAGAGTGGGGAAGGAGCATTATCGACATGAAAAGGGCTTTTCTGTCTCTCTTCTGTCGTCCACTGTTCTTATGCTCTTTAAAAATTGTAGCGCTGTAATGGTCAGGGTGACTTTCAAGATTTCCAATCCTCTTTGTGAAAAAGAATTGAGCGAGAGGACTGCTTGCGGCACCGTTCTATTTCTCATCTTCTGAGCAAGTCGTGCATGTTTTGTGAATGGTCTGTTTGTGTCCCCCAGTCCAATGTATATTGACAAATGTAATGAATGTACTTATATTTCTGTGTTTATATCCTCAGAGAATTGCACACAATACCACAGACGCAAGACAATACCCCCTCTTCTCAAAAGCAATAATATTTAGTTTATTGTCAGAGTTTATTACTCCATAAATGATTTTAGTGACTTAGTCGTAAAAGTTTAAGAAACTCAGATTCCAGATGAGGGGTAGGTGTAGGTGTCCCAGTGAGTATATACAGCAGCCTACGTTTGCATACACAGAACAGCACGGCAGTAATAGCCTGCACCTGCCCTTTTTCCTTCGTGCAGGGAAAACCACAGTGAGATCGAGCGCCGCAGACGCAACAAGATGACCCAGTACATCACAGAGCTGTCAGACATGGTGCCCACCTGCAGCGCCCTGGCTCGCAAGCCCGACAAGCTGACCATCCTGCGCATGGCCGTGTCGCACATGAAGTCCATGAGGGGCACCGGGAACACCTCCACCGACGGAGCCTACAAGCCCTCCTTCCTCACCGAACAGGTAATGATGATGATGATGATGATGATATTACTATTATTATTATTATTATTATTATTATTGTCCACAAATGTGGAAATGTGTCTTTGGTAGAGTGGATGGTCACAGCTTTGCCTGACACTGTGCCATACAAGTGTACTTATTTTACCATTTGCAATTCTAATGTCTGTTTATTATGAGTAGAAAAAGGAGAGGGTAGAGTGGAGATGATGAGTCGCGACTTCACCTGACACTCTGCCGCATGAGTGTACTTATTTTAGCATTTGCAAATTCTGATGTCTATTTATTATGAATAGATAAAGGTGAGCGTGTGATCAGCTGCTAAATTGCTTCGTCTGAGGGTATATGAATGCAGACGCTAAACCCCAGAGGCTTTTAACTTGCATGGAATAAAACAGAACCATGTCATCTAATCCTTAGATCCTAAATCTAAATCCGCACTTGCTCTATGTGATGTGGCAATAATTAAAAAATACTGTAGGTCCGAACACATGTGTCTGTGTGCGCGTTCACATGCGCTTGCTTGCTTGTTTGTCTGCGGTGTCTAGTCCAGAGAACACTTACCTGTGTCACTCAGGGGCTTACCCTTGTGATATGAGCTACAACACTGGCACATTTACAGAACTGTCTATTGCTCTGTGGTGTCCTCATAAATGGATAAATAAATAAATAAACAACCAAAAAATATAAATGGAAATAGAACATTCGGGTATGATTGTATCCTAGAGGTCAGTCCTCAGTCGTCTGTCTGTGTCATTCTGCACTCTGCAGGAGCTGAAGCACCTGATCCTGGAGGCAGCTGACGGTTTCCTGTTTGTAGTGGCGGCCGAGACGGGGCGGGTGATCTACGTGTCGGACTCGGTGACGCCCGTGCTGAACCATCCCCAGTCCGAGTGGCTGGGCAGCACGCTCTACGAGCAGGTCCACCCCGATGACGTGGACAAGCTCAGGGAGCAGCTCAGCACTTCGGAGAACTCCATGACTGGTAAGAGCGCCCGCCGCCCACCGCCTGCTTTCCCTCTCCGGAGCCCCAGACGCTAGGAATGTCGACAACAAGGAGCAGACTGACCTGACACTGGGCAATTTGTCCTCGCATGTCCTCTCCATCTCTCTCTCTGCTGGATCACTACACTTACCGGTATTGCTCTTGTGATTGGTGAACCCATCTCAGGCCACTATTGTTTTGCAAGATTCCCTTCTCGCCACACTCTTAATGCTTGATATTGCTGTGATTAGTTCTGGGGTATATTGTTACCCGGCAGAAATTGCTGTCTGATCTCTCGAAGCAGCATAAACCAAGGGGGTGGTGGTGGTGGTGTTGATGACCACAGCCCTACACTAGAGGGCGCTGTGAGCTCGGGGAACGAGAGTGACCGAAGGAGCCTTTTAACAGACACTTCTGAAAATGGGAAGCAATTTCAGCGCTGTGTGTGAAATGGAAGAGATTAAGGGGATAAATCATGTAATGCAGAACATATAATCCCCTGCTCATTCGTCTTGATCATTGCAGATGGCACAGACACTTCCGCTCTCATTGTCTGAAGTCAAGGCCATCGAGCGGGCACCCCGGTCAAAAATTTAATTAGGAGATTGGCTGGAACTAACGTGGTTTGGAACGGCTGCTGCTTTGTTTTCCTGTTTTCAGCACGGCTACTTTGTACCCCCCCCCCCCCAAGATCCCTTAAAGGTCTGCCATGTGTATGCCAGAGCTCTGTCATACCGTATTATCCCCTAGCAGTAAACTTGCCAGGCCTGTTATGGCTTTCTTGTGGTTGCCCTTATCAGTGTTAAAGCAGCTCTTGGTAATGTTCTCGCAGTGCCTGTGTTGACATATTGTGTGAATCAGACATCACCGTTAATGCTTTTTAACAGGTGTGACCTAATGTGTGTATGACTCGGGACTATAATCTTATTTCTGTCGAGCTTGATGTTCCTCCAGTGGTGAAGTGACAAGTCTGTGTGGTTCACGCGCGCACAGTGCTCTCTGCTTGCACTCGGACAGAGATGCAGTACACGTCCAGAGGAGAAGAATTAGAATGTTTCAGATTACTTCTGATGAGCCAACTGGAATGTTTACTGCCAATCTCGAAATTGAAAACGGTCTCGTCTGTGTGTGTGTGTGTGTGTGTGTGTGTGTGTGGGTGGTATTTTTGTTTGTCGCCCTCCTGTCTCTAAATGAATGTTGTCCTTGACTAATGTCCAGGCAAAAATGTTGAAGCATTCTGATGAGGTTTTGATAACCCCATATAAATGCAGGCAGCCCTGGCTCGTTCGTCTAGTACGCCTGTGGCAGGGGGGACTCTGCCGGTGTGACTGGCATGTGTAATTGATGAGAAGTAATCACTGGTCTTGAACGGCTGACACCAAGTCTCTCCTGGTTGAAAAATGGAGTTTTTGCCTCCTCTGTCACTTGTTATGCCATCCATCAAAAGATGACGGGATTTCAAACCAGTCCCAGTCACCGTTCACATGAAAAGGATCAGTCTTCACTCTATAAGTCCCTTGATTGCATACTAGGCGCATTAATTTGAGTTAATTAGTGAATTACTTTTCAGAAGCCTTTTAATTTCCTCTGAACAGCAAGCAATTTTAAAGTTGGTGGCATACAAATCGTTTTGTGGCGGTGGTTGCTTGTTTACACTTGGGTCTGTGTTGGGTGGTTTTGTTGTTTTGTATTAACTGAAATATATATATATATATATATATATATATATATATATATATATATATATATATATATATATATATATATATATATATATATATATATACATACACACACACACACACACACACACGCAGCTGTGTTGAGTTTGAGCCCCCCCCAACAAAGAAATGTCGTATTTCACTGTACCGCCATCATGTGAAACTCCAGATGCTGTGTGTGCTTGATCACGGACACTTCTCGGACGTCGTGCTGGGTCCATCTCTTTTTCTCCAGCATGTTCATTTTGCTTGGACGTCCTCCTGAAGGAGTCAAGCTGGTGGGCCATCCCTGGGAGCGTTCCTCATTTCCTCTTGTTTTCCTGCAGATAAACGCACCTCTTGCCAACCGCCACACACACACACACACACAGGGCTCTCTGATAGAGGGGCGGTCGAGGCTGCATCACCAGTGGTGCGGGGAGATGAAGTGGCAGATAGGGCTGTTTGTCCAGCCTCTGCACCCCGCCGCATCTTCTCGGGGGTCAGCGAGGAACGCGCTCCAAAGCAAACGGGCACACCTGCCGAGAGCAGCGGCGGGAACGGCCCAGGCAAAAAGGGCCGTTGGGTCGAAAGATGTTCAAGCCCACGCAAAAGAGCCCTTACAATAACACCGATGCTCTGCGAAATAACCGGTGGGCGGCTAAGCCGAAACAAAACCTTACTCATCCGGAAATTAAACAATGGAATATGGCCGAACGCCTCTCTGACGGTGATTACTAGAAGCCACGTCAGGAGTCCTGAGAGCTGTTTGTTAGCTAAACAGGGATCTTTCGTCGTGATCTCATCAAACAAATCAAAAGCAGAGAGTTGTTACTAAGTATTTTCCCGATGTCAGTTTCATATGTTCAAGCCCACGCAATAGTCAGGCAATAGTCATCTCACAACTCGACTACTGCAATGCCCTCCTGACAGGTCTCCCAGCCTGCGCTGTGAAACCACTTCAGATGATCCAGAACGCGGCGGCTCGCCTGGTCTACAACCAACCCAAAAGGGCACATGTTACCCCGCTGCTCATCCAGCTACACTGGCTACCTATGGCGGCCCGCATCAAATTCAAGGCTCTAACGCTTGCCTACAAAGTAGTCTCCGGTTCTGCTCCCACCTACTTGAATGCCCTCATACAGACATACGCTACCTCCAGACCGCTGCGCTCCTCAGACGAACGACGTCTAGCTCTACCACCGGTACGCTCAAGCCAATCCAAACTTTTCTCATCTGTTGTTCCTCTTTGGTGGAACACACTGCCAGTTCCTACAAGGGCAGGGACATCCTTCTCCATTTTCAAAAAACTCCTGTAGACCCAGCTCTTTAGAGAACATCTCCTCTCATAGCAACACTTACAACAAGTCTTACTGATCCTAGCACTCACCAGCCGTCTTAAACTGACAAGTAACTGTTAAAAACAGCACTCACTGATGCACTTATTCTTACTGTACTCTAATGTTTTTGTTTGTTGTCCTAAAATTGTTGAGAATTGCTCTAAAACTTAAACTGTTTACCATGTTGTTAGTCGCTTTGGCTAAAAATGCGTCAGCCAAATGTAATGTAATGTAATGTAATATGTTCATTCCTGTGGTGGAAGAAAAATAGCATGCTGTAATGACGCTGACAAGGCTAGCGGTTTTTGTTTACGTCACATTCACATAGTCCCAGAAATCAGCTTAAATCTCACTCAGCTTGCTACATTATTCTCTCTGTGCTTCAGCATCCCTTGTGCTGACCCCTCAAATTCCTCCGCTCTCTGGTTTTCATCAAGCCCTCCCTGATAAACAGGGATAATTAATCTCGTCTCCATGCCTCTCTCAAGCATAGGGAAGGCTCATGCCATACTGGGTGTCAGTCATCTGTGGTCTTGCTCGGCTAAAGCCGTTTTTGACACGTTGTGACGTGGGGCATCTTTTGTGCATTGAGACACTAATTACATTCTTATGAACTTAAGCGTTATTTGAGATGGTTTGAAATGGCCTATTTTGTTTTGAGAATCAAGAGATCGCGGCCAGACCCAGCCCATAGGTTTTCCGCTGTCCTCCGCTTTCACATTGGTCTTAAATTTGCCTTCTTATTTACAGAGCTTTTTTAATGAATCCTGCATATTTTGCATCTGTACGCGAGAACAGGGACCAGTATGAGACAGAGATCCACTCCTGGGGATTTCAACAGCTGTCATGAGTTGTGTGTCTTGTGCAAAGGAATAGGTTTCTTCACATTTTTTGTTCTAAGTGGTGCCGTCGATAATTTGTTTATGGAAATGGCTATGAGCTTAGATCATGCCGTCCTCCGTCCTCAAGCACCCTGAGTCCAGAGCGAGGAATCGCAGAATCGCAGAAGCGGTCATTGTCAGGGCGTTTTTTGTGATGGAACATTTTCCCTGCGCCTGGGCTATTTGTTCCATTTTTCCCATTAAAGTGACGAAGAGAGGAAAAACAGTTTAATTTTGGGATCTAATTCGATTACAGTAAAACATCTGCTCAGTTTGTGAAAAGCCTCGTCAGGCTCCCTCTTTGGTGTCTGATTGTCCATGGTAACATGATGATGGGAGCGAAGCAGGAGGTGATCAGAGAGCAACTGAAGTCCCATAAATTCACATGGAGCTGTACTGATCAAGCATGAGTGTCATTAAGTTCATTAACATTTCCCCATAGTGCCATTTCAATTTACTTGAATGAACGCTTTCAGCAAATGCAGTAAATACTGATGCATTGGTATCTAAATAATGTGCTTTGATAATGTATTTTATGGAGTGGAAATTAATAGTATTTTGGAAGATATCTATATTTATTTGTAATGATATAGGTATGGTATTTAATGCATGATGTCTATATATGAATTTTGGTCTGCCTTGGGAAGTTAATTGGCAACATCAAGGCAGCGGTTTCTCTTCGTCGATCAACAGCTGTCCACTGCTCTTTTGCCACATTAGCATTTAGCTGACAGGATTTCCTTTCGTACCTACCTAGCAAGCCAGGTCACCACAAGTCCTCATTCTTCCCTGAACAGTCCCACCTTTAATGCTTTACGGCGCACGAGTGGCAGAGGTGTGTGTGTAGGTTGTGTGTGTGTGGTTGTGTGTGTTTGTGTGTGTGTGTGTGTAGGGTGGGTTTTGTGTGTGGGTGTGTGTGTGTGTGTGTGTGTGGGTTGTGTGTGTGTGTTGGGTCAGTGTAGGAAACCGCCCCTCTCCCTCCCTTATCCCCTGCCCTAGTGGCCCTCTCTCCAGAGTGGCAGAGCTGTGTGTGTAGGGGGTGTGTGTGTGTTGGGTCAGTGGCTCTCTCTGTCCAGTGGGCCCCAGCACAGGGCTGCCACTCTCCTGCTGCTGCTCACCGGCAGGAACAAACACGAGCCCCCTTCACCACCCACCCCACCGCCTGCCACGCCGCATTTCGCTGCCATCAAGCACACAAAAACACTGCACCGCCTCCCAAATTGGCAAGCGGAGGCCTTCCCTGCTGCCACAGAGTGGAGGAGATCGGATGCAGGATCCTCGGAAACAAAAACACTAACACAGCCTCGTGCCTCTCCTGCCTCTCTCTCAAAAGCCAGCTCACTACACAGTTCTCTGCACTCACTGACTCACAGCTTTTAATAAACTCTACACCTGTGGCTATTAGAATTGCTTTTGAGTAGGAGGAGGTTCTTCTTTTGAGGGCAGTACATGTGTGTTATATTGCAAACCTTGGTGGTCTCAATAGGGCATAGCTTCATTTGTGTGCATATAATATGCTGCTGCATGTCTGTGCATTTGGTGTATAGCTCTGTGCATGTGTGTTATTGGACACTGTCTGACTCTGGGTTCTCTTGCAGGCCGTATCCTGGACCTGAAGACAGGCACGGTGAAGAAGGAAGGCCAGCAGTCCTCCATGAGGATGTGTATGGGCTCCAGACGCTCCTTCATCTGCAGAATGAGGTAAAGATGTCCGCCGCCCGCTCCCCATTAAAGACCACAACAGAGACTTCTCCTCCTGTTGGAACGGATGTTTTTGTGAAATTTTCAGCATTTCTAAACCCAGGCGCTGTGGGCCAGAGCTCTGCTGCCTTTATGCATTTGGTGGGAATAGATAGAGAGGTTTCTGATCATACTGTTGGACTACTGAAGTAGTATAAGAAATGACCCATCTTCACACTCCTTTGCAGTGCGTTGGCAGCTTGTTGTTGACCAGTTGGCCAACATTAATTCCCTCTGAAGAAAGCCCCTTCAATACCTCAGCATAGCATTGTGCCCTTCACTGTAAATTGACAAACCCAATGAAAAGGTATTTTAGGGATGTAAAGTATGTTTAATTTAAAATATATTTGTAGTTCACCTAAAAATGGTAGGTAGTGAAATGTTTAAAGGCTCAAACAAAATGCATCAGCTTCTCCATCATGTTAATGTTCTCAGTAGTTGTGTTCACTCCAGTTCATTCAGTTTCTCTCTCTCTCACTCTCTCACTCTCACTCACTCACTCACACTCACTCACACTCTCTCACACACACACACACACACACTCACTCACTCACACTCACTCACACTCTCTCTCACACACACACACACACACACACACACACACACACACACCACTCATTAATTCGGTGTCTCTGTCTCTGAGTCTTCTCTATCATCATGTTTATGTTCTCAGTAGTTGTGTTCACTCAGTTCATTCAGTTCTGCAGAATCGACCCACCAAGCACATCTGCTCAAGTCTTTCAAGTTTTCCAGAAATCAGCGTTAGTCCATATGGACATTCTGTGTTGAGCTTGTCAAATTCTCCTGTGGTCTGTAAAAAAAGGGGGGTTCTTAGGTTTTTATCTAAAACTTGAGGTCCCTTTTGGGAGACAGCGTTTCAAAGCAGGCCATTTCTTAACCAACAGGAATGACATGAATTTCCTGAGCTGGCGTTCATGACCGCATCCAATAACCCCGGACCTGAGTGCGATCCGCGTTTTTTGTGTCCATCTGTCACCCAGCAGTGCGCGGTGCAGATGATAATTGTTGCTGCGAAAAAGAAAAAAAAAAGAATCCTTGCTCCTTGCTTGAATCCAAGAATGCTCGCTGGTGATTGAAGTCTGCTATTTTGGAGCACACTGGAAATGAAGGCCACATGGGGAGGAGAGAATAGCTCAGCGCCCAGCATCTCCATGGGGAGCGTGCGCCATAGCCAAATGGAATCCTCAAAAACAACATAATCATCAACATCGTCGTCCTTCACCCCTCAAATGCGCTTATGTAATGCTTAACCTAGCAATCTCGGCCGCCTTGGCTCCACGTCCAGGAGCACATTTGGCGGTTGTTTTTCCTCATGTGCACTGTGAACACGCATGCCTTGCATTTGTGAGCGGTGAACAACCTTTTGGATGGAGTGCATCGGGGGAGGAAGTTTGCTGTCCAAGTTATTATTCATGCTTTTTGAGAACAAAGATGATGGAAGAGGGAAGCTCTCATGTTCATCCTCACACTCTTGGAAAAACACACTCATGCATGCTGTCTCACGCAACAGTTGTAAGCACACACAAACACACTCATGTGTCACATTCACACACACACACACACACACACACACACACACACACACACACACACACACACACACACACACACTTGAATTGTTTTGAGTATTTGAGTACTTGAGTATTATTTTTCTTTTTATGATCTGAAAGGGAAACTATGCAGTTTTGGCAATGCCTTTGCTGTTTTCTCCCTACAGCTTTAGAGTATATATTTTATAACACTCCTCAATTGGTCAGTCTGCTGTTTCCTCTTCCCCGTTCCTCCAGCAGCGGTTTACTCACTCTCTGCTTCTTTTAGCTGACTCTGCCATGACGAATGTCTGAGAAACTCCATCACTACCTTGTTTTAGCCGCTTCCTGGCATGTATGTGTGTGTAGTAGTGCAGTAAAGCAATTTGTTACATCACGAGGCTGCGAGACTTTATGTTTCTCAGTCCGGTGGCTCGCCGACCTAAAGTTGCAAGGCTGTTTTTTACGGCTTACAGACGCTAGGGGGAAGCAAGACGGCCACCATTCACCCCAGAAAAACTCGTATAACCATTCCAATGACTCCGAAGCTGTTAAGTTATGGTAAATTAAGCCAAACAAACTGCATAGTTCCCCATTTAACATTCTAACATTTCCTCAGATCCTCAGCTATTGCCTGCATGCAGCACTGTTGTGGCAGTGGGTTAAGACCCGAATAGATAGGAAAGTCCATCTATTCCATGACATTCCATTAATTTTCCAGAAAAAATCTGGGAAATAGATGGAATGTCATCACTTAAATGAAATGGCATCACCCTGGGTTCATGACCAAAAAATAGGAACTGTTCTTGGACTTGAAATGTTGACCTGATCTCGACCTGATGAATCAGTTATTTATCAAATGCTAGGAAAATTATAATAATCCATAGAGACCTAAACTGTACGGTACGAATACCTGTACCTTTACACCCCTAATGCATATTGTCTCACGCAACCCTTGCAAGCACACACTAACACTCTCTCTCTCACATTTATACACACACACACACACACACACACTGTGATATGACTGACCTTGATGTTACTGTGTTTGCAGGTGTGGCAGCGCTCCTTTGGATCACATCTCTCTGAACCGTCTGTCCAACATGAGAAAGAGATACAGGTGAGCGAGTGCAAACGCTGCACATTCATCTGCCCCAGATAGCTTAGCTGTTTGCCTTTAGCAACGGAAACGCACCACACAGTGTGTCCTACTATCTGGGGCAGATCCACACATTCCCCCTGAGAGGACACAGAGCCCCCCCCCCCCCCCCCCCTCCTTCGTCCTCGGAGTGCCCAGCATGCAACTCCCATCCCACACCAACAAAACAAACACCAAATCAATATCATGATGCAAGGCGCGTGTAATTTTTCGGGGCGCCGACTAAAAACTCTGTGATGTTTTTTCGAAAGAAAGAAGAAATGCTAAATGCTTTGGGGGGAAAGATTGTTTTTCACTACTTGCTTTGGCTCTTGTCTCACACAGAATTACATATTTTAAAAAAAATTGCTGTGCGTCTTTTTTTCCCCGGCTGGTTTTTGTCCTTTTGCACTTTCCCAGAAGTGGTTTCTGCCAGGAATTTACCAGCAATGTGTTCTCTCCTTCTGTCTCCTCCTCTACACTCCCTGGGTGACCTCTGACCCCTCTTATGTCAGATGTACCCATTTAGAAGTGGGGAGTGTGCTGCGTTCTCAGATTAATGTGTTTACGAGTGCCGCTGATGGAGGAGGAATGCAGCTGTGGGGGCTTGCGCTTAGACCAGGTTTAAACGGGGATTACACTATCAGCATGATTGACAAAATGTATGTCAGGTGCATCCAAACTGTTCAAACATGCTCAGTCTGCACATCTCTGTTCCATGAAATGGGTGAGTAGTTGAGTGTGTCGTAACTGTTTCACTATTTCTCCATTTCTCGCTCACATACTTTCTTTCTTTCTCTTTCTCCATCTTTCTTTGTCACCCTCTCTCTCTCTCTCTCTCTCTCTCTCTCTCTCTCTCTCTCTCTCTCTCTCTCTCTCTCTCTCTCTCTCTCTCTCTCTCTCTCTCTCTCTCTCTCTCTCTCTCTCTCTCAATTTCAATTTCAATTTCAATGGAGCTTTATTGGCATTACTCAATGAAGCAGTGTTGCCAAAGCAAACATATAACAAAACAACACAGATACAATATCTGTTTACAAAATACAAATAAAATAATAATAACAAAATGATAATAATTAAAAAGAGAAAATAATAAATGAAATGTATAATGATACAGTATTACTATATACTGTATATTTATCAATGTGCTATCATGGGTATTGGTTATTGACATAAAGCAAAGCATGTCACAATATGGGTCACTCACTTCCTCGATTTATGACATGTTAACAGGTACTGCGCAGCGAGTTTTACACAACTTGTATGCTCTCCCAACAAGTATGGGAGCTTGTCTTCATTTTCTAATAGTTCAAACTGAGGTATAATTTGGCTGAATTGAAAGAAATATTGGTTCCTGACTGTGTTGAATTTACTGCATTCAGTGAGGAAGTGTTTTTCATCTTCTACTACTCCCTCACTGCACTGCAAACACAACCTTTCTTCCCTAGGAAGCCAGGTTTGCCTGTGTCTTCCCATTTCTAAAGCCAGAGAGTGTTCACTTAATCTATAGGATGTTAGTAATTTTCTTTGTTTGTACTCTGTAATTTCTTTTAGATAAGATGCAAATTCATAATTGGTTTTGATTTTTTGGAAACATTTCAATTTGTTGGATTGTTCAATATTGTTTAGCCAATATTTGTAATATTCTTCTTTTGTTAATTTTTCGATATGTTTTAACTTTGCCTGAGACATGTCAGGTGTATTCATATTCAAATTGTGTTTTGATATAAGATAATCAAAAGGATCTCTCTCTGGGTGGGTTCTCCTCTGTAGAAGGGCACTGTGATTATATTCCTCTGGTTTTGAGGACAGTACATGGTGATATAATTTGCATGTTCTTTTTTGAATATCAACTAATAGTGGATATCTTCCAAGTTCTGCTCTGCATGCAATATTTGTTGCATTCCTGTGTACCCCCAAGATGTTCTTACAGAATTCCAGGTGTAGTGTTTCTGCTGGGCTTTTGTCCCATAGCTCATAATTATCTTGATGTTTTATGCTCTCTCTTTCGATCTTGCAGGAATGGCTTAGGGCCTTCCAAGGAAGGTGAGGCGCAGTACTCCGTGGTTCACTGTACCGGCTACATCAAAGCCTGGCCGCCAGCAGGTATTTATCCCCCTCTCTGTACTCCCCCCCCACCCCCGTCTCTGTCCCCTCGTTCTGCTGTCCTTAACCTGAGGCAGTCGGCCCCTGTACCGCTCATCTGGTTTGGATCACGTCCATCGACAGTGCTGACCTTCCAAGTCAGCTCATATGTACAGTCCCATTGCATATGGATGACCTACAGCAAACCCCCCCCCCCCCCCCCCCCCCCCCCTACACACACACACACACACACACACACAACCTACCCTCCCTCCAAATCCCGATCCCTGGATGAAAGGGACCTTTCCCTGGAATGCTGCGTGCCGTGTCAGCTTTTTGATGCCAGGTGTGCTGGTCAGGCATCCCAGGCCATAGGGCGCTGGAGTGGGAGATTTAGCAGGGATGACTCCCCGCACTCTGGTGCTGACGGAGACATGCAAGGCCTCCCGCATTCTCCAGTCCCCTCCAGCAGTCCGCCAGGTGTCTGGATGTGGCTGATGGGGAACTTGGGAGTTGAGCAATGCTCACGCTTCACAGAGCTGCATGAAATCAACTTCATTGCTCTGTGGTTGGGGATTTGGGATTAATTCCAGGTATCGCATATAAACACAGCTCGTCTCATGCTTGTGAAAATTGATCACACATGTGCCACTTCCTGTGGGTTGACTAAAATAGCTCTTGAAAGGCTCGATTTAGTAACACGATTTGCCCAGCTTTTAACTTTGGTTAGACTGTCAACAGGAAAGGCATTCCTAGTGACCCCTCTGTCTGGTATTTTAATACAAAGCATTCTCCGGCCCAGCATTGTTTTGGATGATGAATTAAGTTCGATCTGATCTGAGTTTGATTTTCGGATTGTTTTCAGCCTCGTTCCAATCCCGCGTATGGACAGTTTAGAACATGGACCTGGAGATTTAAGAGATGTAGTCACAGCTTGATGCAAGTGATCTCCCGGAACGCAACAAAAGGTTGATAGGAGGCCCCGACATTTTGACCTACACATGCCACAACTGCTTTCTGTTAGCGTAAATGTGAGTTATTATACTGGACAGACGCACGATTTCCATAGGAGGTTTTGGCCAAGGATCTGCCACACACATTTACTGTACACCCTCTAACCCTGTCTTTGAGCACGCACAGCTCCCCCAAACCTCTTGTTTTTCGCCTTCGCTTAAGCCCTGATCAAAGAGGAATGGAGCCAGAATTCAGTCTCTGCTCAGAATTCATCTCCAGGCCCCCTCTGGAAGGCCTCCCTTCTCCAGGGTGTCATCATCATCATCACCGTTCCTCCGTGGTGTGAAGGGGCTCCTGCGGTTCTGACTGAAACTGTCTCATTATGCTCCGTTCTCATCAGACCAGCAGCAGCAGCGGTGGCACCCACACAGACAAACAGGGCTCGAGGAATGTTTCTTTTTTTTTTTTTTTTTTGCTCTGGCTTAGCTTTGACTCTCGTTCGAGTCCGTTCAAATCAGATTGCAACAAATTGCGTCCAGTGCACAATTCCTGACTGTGTTGACAGGTTGTTCCCTCTGGTAGGAGCCGGTGATGGCGTAGGTGTGAGGGTGATTTCTCTCTGCAGGCAGCAGAGTCCAAGGCCTGAGCAGATTACACCAGCACTCAAGCCCCCTCTAAATAATTAAAACAAGATTAGATATGTTCTGAGGGCTCAGTGCTCACTGATATTAAGAGGAATGGCAGATGACAGCACTCAAGCCATTTGTCATTTTGATGATTTTTTTTTCCCTTCATCGTCGTGCCTTGTTCTCATTCAATCTAAACACTGCGTCTTTGTCTTGGGCAAATGATCTCGACACTAATGAGAAAGCAAGTGTTTTTTTCTTTTTTTTTTTTCTTCTGAAACTGGGGAAGGCTGAACAATAAACAGGATATAAAACCCATTTGTAGTAATAAAAGACTGGGGCTATCATTCCTATTGCCCTTTGTTATGTTCTGAAATGATTTACTGGTTGTAACACTGTCGTGATGTTTACCGAGTGAGACGCACTAACAGGAATTCTATTTGTGACTGTTTGACCTCCATACACACGCACTCTCTGTCTCTCTCTCACACGGACACACGCACACACACACACACACACACACACACTTAGTCAGCGGATGTTGTTGATGAGTTTGTTTTCCTTCTGGTCTCTCTAGGCATGACTATACCTGACGAGGACTCCGAGGGAGGCCAGACAAGCAAGTACTGCCTGGTGGCTATTGGAAGACTTCAGGTATGCATGAGGTCATCGATTTTGTGTGTGTGTGTGTGTGTGTGTGTGTCAGTGGAAGGTTAAGTGTAGTTTAAATCCTGCAAGAGTTGAGCAGGTATGTGTGTTATGTGTGATACGGTTAGGGGTCTTTAACCAGGAGCCACGGAGGTCAGCGGACATCAGGATCACTCCTGGTGGATTAGCCTAATGGATAAGACATGGAGGATGTGCAGCCACAGCGGCCGCCGCCTCCTCCTCCTCCTCCTCCTCCTCCTCCTCCTGACCGATCTGGGGAGACATCTTTATGGCCGCCATGTACAGTTTATTAGGGGAGCACTCAACCTGCAGCCTAAAAGCACATGGAAACTTTTTAAAGGCAATCTTATACTCCTTCTGGTGACTCAGAGTGTGTGTGTGCGTGCCTGTGTGTGTGTGCGTGCCTGTGTGTGTGTGTGTGTGTGTGTGTGTGTGTGTGTGTGCGTGCCTGCCTGTGTGTGTGCGCTCGTTTTGTAAGTGCTTTGTTTTCCTTCTCCCCTCACCAGGTAACCAGCTCTCCCGTCTCCATGGACATGAATGGCCTGTCCGTCCCCACAGAGTTCCTCTCCCGCCACAACTCCGACGGCATCATCACCTTCGTGGACCCCCGCTGCATCAACGTGATTGGTTACCAGCCACAGGTCAGCGTCTTTCCATCAACGTGATTGGCTACCAGCCATAGGTCAACGGTCTCGCCTCTGCCGTGGGGCAGGGAGAGCCTCAGAACGTCATGTGCACATTCTTTCATAAGGGTTTCGTAACGCTCAGATTTCATAAGCCTCCTCTCGCCTGCCCCGCATCCCATGAGCAGTCTGAGGCTCATCGCCTCGCCTCCACTCGGCAGAGTGTAAACACCTGAGCTGAACATGTCAACACAGCCATGTTGGCATCTTTTGGCCTTGCCCTTTTCATGAACCTTTCGGTCATAATCATAATAAGTGAGCAGGCATGTTTGCCTGGCCCTCTGTGTGTGTGTGTGTGTGTGTGTGTGTGTGTGTGTGTGTGCCTGTGCCAGTCTGAGAAGACACCCCACTAGGCCCAACACACCTGTTGTAACTGCCGTTGTTAATGTAGAGAATTATCCAACTGTAAAGTGGAATCAAATAAAGTGTGCGTGCATGCGTCCACTCACTATGTGTTACAGCATGTGCCCAACATGACTTTCAATTGCTTTTAAAGGATCTGCTCGGGAAAGACATCCTGGAATTCTGCCATCCGGAGGACCAGAGCCACTTGCGAGAAAGCTTTCAGCAGGTATGTCTGTGTGGGTGAGGGTGACTGTCTGTGCATGTGTGTGTGTTTGTTTACCTTTGTTTGTTTGGGTGCACTTTTTTAGTAACTGCCCAAGTATTATATTTGTCATTGTGTGGGTTGGTGTCCTCTTATATGTGAATGCACCATTGAATGTGCATGGCTGTCTGTGTCTGTGTCTGTCTGTCTGTGTGTGTGTGTACACCTTTGTGCGGGCCTGCCGTCTTTGCCTCATATCCCAACACAATCGCCTAGGCCTCCGCCAACCGAGCAGCAATAAAGAGCTCTCTTTGTTGAGCTCCAGAAAGCAGGCTCTCTGGTATTACAGGGCTCACATCGGGCATTGTCCTTCTGGCCTTATCTGGCAGTCGACAGTAATTAAGCTTGTTGGCTGGCTGACTGACACACACACACACTGTTGGACCTCAACACTCACTCCCTTCCTCCCTCCCTCTCTCTCTGTTTCCTTCCCTCCCTCTCTTTTTCTCTTCCTCCTCTCTCTGGCTCTCCAGAGTCATCCTTCTAAGGTCACGCATCAGAGATTTATTTATTTATTTATTATTTTTCTTCCCCCTGGCCACTCATCAGTGCTCATTCTCCGCTCTGGCCTACTCTTGCGCTCGATCTCGATCTCTCCCTGCCCACCTCCCTGCCCTCCCTGCCCACTGCCCCACCTCCCTGCCCACCTCCCACTGCCATGCCCTGCCCACCTCCCTGCCCACTCGCCCCTGCCCTGCCCACCTCCCGGCCCACTTCCCACTGCCCTGCCCACCTCCCGGCCCACTTCCCACTGCCCTGCCCTGCCCACCTCCCTGCCCACTCGCCCCTGCCCTGCCCACCTCCCAGCCCACTTCCCACTGCCCTGCCCACCTCCCAGACCTGCCCTGCTCTCGCTTAATGAAGAGAAAGTGCCTACGCCTGTTGGTGTGCAGAACAAGGACAGGAGTGTTATTGTTGGCCCAGGGCTCCGATATGAGTTGAGACATGAATAACATTAAAATGGCAGAGGCTTGTGAAAGCAGGCACCTTCTGTGTCAGCACATTAAACCATTTGCGTCTCTCAGAACATCGGTGTACTTCGTACCATCGTTTTAGTGGAAAAACAACAACAATCGCATTCGCAATCGTCTTGTGGAGCCGGTGTGTGTGTGCACGACCTCGTCTGGCGAGCGGTTGCCGCCCTGCGCAGCTGTGGATGAGGTCCTGCGCCCGGGGCTGTTGACTGAAGGAAAGGGAGAGGCGGTGAAATAACCGCTCGTCTCCCTCAGAGCCAGTGCCCAACTTTCACGGACCCACTTTCCGGGGAAGGAATCCTCTCGCCCCACCAACAGGAGAAAACGCTTCGGCCAAGTTGCCAAGAATAACACCCAGCATCCCGCAACCTGTCCGCTGTCTGAACAGCACCATGTTGTTGTGCTGTGCCCACTGCCTCTGATTCCCATTAAAAAAAAAAAATCATGGTCAAAAAATCAAAAAATGGTTTACATTAGGAAGCCCATCCTGCAGATTCTTTGTTTCTGATCTGTATCGACTAAGATAAGATGGTTTTACATTTTTCGAAGTACTTTCAGTCTTTCACAAGTGGAAAAAAAACACTCTCTTCACTAACTTGGCCGTGGCACTTCAGATTCAGATGGAAACCATAACCCCTGTCAGCAGAGTGACAGCAGAAATGATACTATGGAAGGAATGTATAAGTTGGGGGGGGGGGGGGGGGCTCAATATTCTCGGCTGGGAGTCTGCCAAATGTCTCGCACCAACAGCAGTCTGGTGAGCGGAAGGCCCCTGTGTGTGTGTGTGTGTGTAAGGCATCTCCGCAATGCATCTTTTACTTTTACACACACACACACACACACACACACACACACACACACACACACACACACAGAAATATTGCTCATGCACGCACTCTGCCCATCTTATTATCTACAGACTCATTTGTGGGGGCCCCCCCTATATATTAATGCAGATGCGTGGAGACAGCAGTCATGCAACGTGGTCTATCTAGGCCTCCACACCCGCTGTTTAACTAACAGTCGCATTCCTCCCAAGACAGTTACAATTATCGCAGGCCTGAAGCGAGCAAAAACGTTTGGCTTTATTTAAAAATGGAAATTAAACACGTAAAGGGCTTTATCGTTTGTGTTGGTAATTGTAAGCTGGAATTGTTGTAAGAAAACATTTGTGTTGAAATGTGTGCGATAATATGTGCAGCTACACACCAAAGAGTCATTGCGTAGTTGAGCAGTGTGCCTCTTTCCCACGATTCTGTGCAAGCAGATGGAGTCTCTCACATCTGTCCTCTCTGTATGCTCACCACGTCCTTTGCCATGTTCAAACGCTCACTCCTCTATACTATACATTTCTTAATCCCCCAGGGTTCTGACTTAACACATTGCCAAAAGTACATGTATTCTGGTGATTTGAGCTCAGGCAGATGTTCTCCCTGTTCCGCTCGCAGGTGGTGAAGCTAAAAGGCCAGGGTGCTGTCGGTGATGTACCGCTTCCGCATGAAGAACCGTGAGTGGATGCTAATCCGGACCAGCAGCTTCACCTTCCAGAATCCCTACTCAGACGAGATCGAGTACATCATCTGCACCAACACCAACGTCAAGTATGTTCCCCTCTCTCACTCTTTGCACTGACACAAGCTACAGAACGCTGTTTCATACCAGAGCATCAGTACTAATGAAAAAGTACAGGAAAACATGTCTAAGAATGCGTTACAGTAATGCTTGTAAATGTATGCCAAAAAAGCAAACAGAGTAATCTAGACGTCTCCGCTTGTCACTCCACACGCTAACAATCTATCTCTGACTGTAATTAAGTGCAGTTTACTGTAACGCTGGGGACTGCATTTATGCTGCCAAGTCAGGAAATGTTTATGTGGCTCACAGAATGCAGGCATTGGCTTTTTTTAATTATTTTTTTTGAAACACACTGTTTCAGAAGGCAAAATAATATTTGCCCTAGTTCTTGATTTACGTCTTGTTAATAAGGTGGGAAAAAGCAAGACTGAATTGAGTTATGCTCAAACTCCAGACCCCGGCCCCTCTCTGCCTCCACCTCCTCTCCATCCCTCGGTTTTTTCCGTCTTGTTTACTGAAGGCCTGTGTTTGCTTAGGTCCCTCTGGTCCCTGGCTAGATGGATAGTCTCGCTCTGCTCCTGCAGAGGCAGGACAGTTAAGGTCACTGGCTGTCTAGGCCCCAACACGTCCTCTCTCTCTCTCTCTCTCTCTCTCTCTCTCTCTCTCTCTCTCTCTCTCTCTCTCTCTCTCTCTCTCTCTCTCTCTCTCTCTCTCTCTCTCTCTCTCTCTCTCTCTCTCTGCAACAGCAGTTCATCAGGCACAGGAATTTGAAAGGAGTTAGGAGTTAGTTAAGCGATTACACGTCAGTAGTAATATAAGTGATAAGCACGTCAGTGCTAAAGAAACTACACTGCAGGTGTGTTATTTCATTGTGTTAAGAGACCCGGTTCTAACAGTAGGGGGCACTTGTGTGTGTGTGTGTGTTCCACCTGCTGGGAGAACGTGAGCCAGGAAATGGCTCTGCGCTCACTTCATTGGAAGAAGGTGTGCTGTGCGTCAGTGCTGTTGTACAGGGTCGGGACAGTGCTTACTTTACTGAATGTAAACATCCTACTTTTCAAAACGGTGGACCGTGTTGGAGGCCCATACTTAACCTGCCCAGTGTCTAATTACTCGGACACTGATATGTGCTTTTACATCGACGTGTGGAACGAGTACTGGCATTTCCTCTTCCAGAAGTCCCACTAATGACTCATGATGGAGCCAATAAGCGACTCTGTGGGAAGAGATTGGATTAACTATGTAAACATACCCCTCCACCTCACGCCACTATCACCACTCCTCCACCCGCCAACCCACCCGCTTCCCTCCCACAGCATGGCTGGAATACCAGCGCACTTTTCCAGCTGTAATGAGGCCCATAGAGGACCTCACGGGGTGACTCCTTAGATTTACTGCTCCACGGTGAAGAATTTAGCCTCTTACATCAGAGCCTCTGAGGGTGTAAATGATGCGTTTGGCCTTATGGGGGATGGCCGAGGTGGGAGGACCACGGGAGACTCACGGCTGCTCCCACTCGATTTGCTCTGGGATTGGAGGAGAATGCATGGGCAGGGTTGGGGTGTCTGTCTGTAGTAGTGCAGGAAGGGGCAGAGGAGGGGGTGGGGGGGGGGGGGGGATGCAAATCGAGCGCCGGGTGGAAATCAGGAGGGATCAAGCAGTGTTTGGGATTGCATTGCCTGCTGGAAAGCCGCTGAACCCGAACCGACCGCCACCACGAGTTCGGCAGGGAAAATATGTCACAGCAACCGACTTGTCTGTCAGATGCACTGCATCTCTGGTTTGGGATGTGTCTGCAGTAATGAATGGCCTCCGGGTTGCGTCTCGCAAGTTTATGTACCAGAGACACATGATGGGAACCGGGGGTGATAGTGGGTGGTGGTGGTAGTGGGGGGGTGGGGGGTGGGGGCAGTGGGTGGCAGTGCTACTGTTAGCTTGTGTAGACACACAATAATTTTTATCACGCTTTCCTCCCAGCGCAGGACTCGCACGCGTGCTTTAGGACGATCGAAAGTTAATTTGTAATCCCCTCAGCGCGCCGGACTTTATCGAACCCATAGTTTGGGGAGATGTATGGGGACGGTGGAATTTTGACCCTGGTAAGTTTTATGGAGCTGTCGCGGATGGCCCCAGGTTGAAATCTCCACCTTTTTGTCTGGACAGCTGCCAGCGAATAATAATCAACCCGCTAAAGCAAACAGCATGGCAACAGGCACCAGACCCCACAAGGGGAAGATCTCTACCCCAAACATCTCTGATAGTATTTAGATATGATTTTCCTGAGTGCCAGAGTCCACAGTGTTTTATATTACATGGAAAAAGCAAGTCGTAAACACACAGGCAGTGTTAACACACCTCAGTGCTAGTTTCGTCTCTAGCCCTGTGGCAAACCTTTTGTCTCCTTTGGTGTGGGACTTCTCAAAGGACTCTCTGAAATCTAAAAGATGTCTTTCATATCCACATATTTTCACCTCTCTTTTTTCCCCCCGGAGGCCCTTGTCTGTCCGAAATGAAGGGCTTGAAAGCTAGACCAGCTGTGTCCACAGTTAAGCACAATTCATGTCTTGCAAAGAGTGCCTTTCTGTTGATGTTTGTCGTATTGATTTAAGAGATGGACATCTAATCGTGAGTCATGAAAGCCATAGTCCATTGTTTTACTTTCTGAACTTGCCAGCTGATAATTTCTTGAGTGGAGAGGTTTCAGTTTCGACTAAATTAAAACAGAAATTCCCCTTTTATAAACCTGTGGCTGTTTCATTATGTATATTTAGATTGTTTTTTTTTTCGCCTGATGATGCAGCTCTTAAAACGTTAATGTTGTTTTAGTATGCAGGAGGCAACCCGCAGGAAGAAATTGGGTATGAAAATAGTTACACACACATAATTTACTCGTCTTTACTGCTGGAAACTGATAGTGACGGCAAATAATTTCAGCACACTTCCAGACTGTGTCCATAAACCTATTTAATGGCAAAAATGGTCAGCACGGCCCGGCTCTGCCTCTCACATTTAAAGAGCGACCTGTGGAGGCCAGTAAAGTAGGCCCAAGCTGCAACCTTGTTGGCACAGCTCACCAGCCTCCTGGCTCCAACGGACACGTGCGTATATGAGGTACAGTATATGTACACATGCACATATACCTCATTCAGGCAAAACTGGTATATGCATTACACAAGCACAAATATTTAATAAATACTAAAATAAATATATATACATATACACGTATATACATATATACACACACACACACACCATATATTTATTTTCTAGCACAATAAATCGTCTTTTGTCTAGTGTTTTTCATGTTAATGTCCAGGCAGAAAAACATTATTTGTCAAAACACAAATGCTCTATAAATCAGAATTCGCCATTAATAGGTATTAATCATTTTGGGCTTTGTTGCCTTTCCACATTCACGCTTGTATACACACAAATAATAAACAGAATTCATCAACAACTAATTCTGAAGTTGTTAAAATTTGAATGTAAATAGAGAATGTAAGTCTAGAAGCTGGCTTAACATGGCCATCCATGAAAACCAGAGATTTGAATACATTCTTCTGATGGGAGGTTGGCTTCATTACTTGACCAAATGTTCTGCCCGCTGGTGTCAAAAGTCAAGTATTTGAGACTCTTGAAGACATTATCGTCCCAAGCACTTCTTAATTTCTGACTTCCTCAAGACACATACTCCCACGGACCTCCATAGTTTAAAAACATTCCAAAACACCCAAAATAAGCACAGCAAGCACAAACAACACACACAGCCCCTCATGCATACTTATACAAATGATAAGATAACACACAGCCACACACACACACACACACACACACACAGAGGCCTGGGGCCATCATTGGCCAGGTTTGGGCAGCAGCAATAGCCTTGCTCATTATCATGACAACCGGCCCAGCCCCTGCAGCCGGCGTGTCCTGCAGAATAAAGGGGGAATCACAGTGCCCGTGATTAAGCCATTCTTCATCTGTATCGACTCCCCTAATGTAGATGAGGCTTGGAGCGGGCGCTCAAGCAGAAACAACAAATGATGAACTTCGGCATGCCGGGCGGAGATGAAAAGACGCTTTCTTTTTTTTTTTTCTCTGCCCCTCTATTTATTCACTCTCATAATGGCTTTTCAGGCATAGATCATCTACAGTTTGTTCTTGAAGTGAGGCAGTCCGAGTTCAGTTCCTGTGGAAACTTGGACTCGGTCGTATTTTGAGACTGTTTTTTTCACCTCCCTCTTTCGCTCGCTCACTTTTCAAAAGTTCAAATATCGTTCAGTGTCTTGGGTGTTATCCATTTCACCCTGGTGTTGGTTCAGGTGACCCTGACTGCACTCAGCTCCCTTTCGTCTGGCACAAGAACAGTAAACCCATCTTTCTGTCTGGTCGGTCTCTCTCTCTCTCTCTCTCTCTCTCTCTCTCTCTCTCTCTCTCTCTCTCTCTCTCTCTCTCTCTCTCTCTCTCTCTCTCCCTCTTTTGCTATTCACACACATGCAAAAATGTGTAAGGGTGAAGGCTAAGGACTTCTTGACATGAAAGGCTTTTTGAAGTATTTTCTTTCATTAAAAGTGTTTTTTTTTTTTTTTTTTGACCAGTTCTTTTTGAAGTGGCCTTCGCATGCAGAGGTGCCAGTAGCGTAAGTAGATGATGGTGAACTCCCATTAAGTTGCTCGTCAGGGACCAATGCCCACATACATTGTGGCAAGAGCTCGCCAGGCTAGAGGAAAAAAAGGCGGAGGCTTCGCGATTTCCATGAATCCATAATGGTGTTCAATTATTTTTTCTGTCATAACTTTCGAGTGGGCATATTTCAGCATGTAAACAGCCAGTAACTCAACCTCGGGAGGTGTGGTGGAGCCTGTGCACTCCTGTCAGGGATGAGGGAAGCTCATTTGCAGGAGACATTTTGTGTTTGGTTCGATAGACCTGCCTCCACATGGACTTCATTACTGAGGACTCCTGGATGTTCACTGGTATTACAGGGATGCCAGTGTCCTATTTTTTTTCCAAAAGAGACAAACAGAGATGGACTCAAAGTGCCTTCTAAGAAAGCTGTGCCTGCCTGCCTGGCTGCCTCCAGAAATAAACAGCCACATTATGCCATGTCCCGGTATAAAAAAAAAAGATCAGCTCATTTTAGTAAACAGGAAATTTCAGCTTTGGATTTTTCGGAAAAAGTCTGCAGGAAATCACCACATAGCCCTTCAAAAATGTCAATATCTAAATGAGATTGTACAGTGGAAAAGCAAGCGATCTACAAAGTGTTTTAGGTCTCCACCGCATCTTCATCAGTCACAGTGTTTATTTTCGCGCCCATTAAAATAATCATGCATGAAATTGAAACCCCTGTGAACACTGCAGTTAGACTCAACTCTGACTTAACGCATCTCGTTCTGGCTGCAGTCTAGCGATGGCAGCTGATGGCCTGTTTACACACAGGATGGAATTCTGTTTGCCTCGATGGCACGCTGCTGGAGCCGATTGTGTCATTTGGCTTTGATGTTGGGGTCGTTGTGTGCTGCGCTCGAGGGCCAACTGTGTTGTGTTTTGTGTAAACGGGTGGTTGTTGTTGTTGTTGTTGTTTTGGTGATGTCTGAAGACTTTGGCTCTCCTTCTGTGTGCATTGCAGGCAGCTCCAGCAGCAGCAGCAGGCCGAGCTGGAGGTCCATCAGAGGGATGGCCTGACCGCCTACGACCTCTCCCAGGCAAGCCCCCCTCCAGACTGCTCCGCTGTCTCTCACCCCACCTCCCTTATCTCCCCACCTAAGGCCACCGCTGGGGGAAAATGATCTATTAACATACATAGGCCACCATCCATCATTTTGGAAGCTGTCCTTGGTTCAGTTTTTGTGGTATTGCTCCAACCTGACTTGGTATTTCTCTGCAGGTGCCCGTCCCTAATGTCCCCTCGGGAGTGCACGAGACTGGGAAGGCCATCGACAAAACTGAGGCCATGTTCTCCCAGGAGAGGGACCCCCGCTTCGCTGACATGTATTCTGGCATCTCTGGATGTAAGTGCATTGCTTTAGAAACAAGTGACCCCTTCTGTCTGCTGTTGCATGGTCTTGTACTCTGTTGTGTATTGAAGATTGAATATAATGTAACCTAATGTAGATATAGAGGTATGGTCTTATGGAAGCTTGGCAGAATATGGTCTTCAGGGTTTTGTGGTGTTCCAAGGGCCAGGCCAGTATACTTATAAATAAGTATAAATAAAGTATCTATCTAAGCACCTTTAAGTAAGGGATAATGGATTGTCCGCCGGCAATTATCAGAAAATAAGTCCTGACAGGGAGACCTGAAGGGACTTATTTTGACCTGAAGGGACTTATTTTCTGATAATTATTGGGGCGGTGGTAGTGTAGCGGTTAAGGAACTGGGCTAGCGTGCAGTAGCTTGAAAGTTGTCGGTTCAATTCCCGGCTTCCACCGTTGTGCCCTTGAGCAAGGCACTTAACCCCAAGTTGCTCCGGGGACAATGTAATCCCTTGTAATATAGTTGAATCTGTAAGTCGCTTTGGCTAAAAATGCATAATGTAATGTAATGTAATTACCGACGGACAATACATTATCCCGCTTATTACACGGCTACTTGCCAAAACGAGAAAAGAAACAAAGAAATAAATAGTTCGCCACACAGATAGAACTTGATAGTTTCAGGTGTTGTGTGGCAACGTCTTACTAGCTTACTTTCCCTTTCAATGAAATCCCATTGCGGAGGGATAAGAAAGACGTTAATCAACCCGTTGCCATTGACAGCGGTGATGATATACTTTGCCGGTGATTTATATAGATTTAACATAGGCCCGAACGTTGGGAAGGCCCATTCATGTGAATGGAACCTTCTGCAGCACTCTGAAGAGCCGTGTAATAGTAGTTAGTAAGTGCCCCTCACAGCAGAATCCAAATCTTGGACATTTTAAAGGCCATTATTTTACACCTGGTTAATGTCTGTGAAGAGTGTGAAAGGTTCCCAAATAGCATGTGTGTTCACAGCACTTTTCTTTTCTTAGCTGATAAGAAGATGATGGTCCCATCGTCCACAGCAGGGAGCCAGCAAATCTACTCCCAAGGAAGTCCCTTTCAGCCGGGCCACGCTGGAAAAAATTTCAGGTGAGAGGTGTGTCTGTCTGTGTGTGCGTGTGTGTGGTGCAGAGGCTGTCAGGATGTTTACTTTCAAACCCTCATGGCCTTGAAACCTGAGCAATCTTTTTCAACTTGAGCAATCAAGTTGTGTTGATCCAGACTAAAGCGGTCAGCCTGCGCTTTTCACTCATGACATGGCGTTTGGCCTTCGCAGCTCATCAGTGATCCATGTGCCGGGGGTCAACGACATCCAGCCGTCTGCGTCCGCGGGGCAGAATCTAGCCCAGATCTCCAGACAGCTCAATCCCGGCCAGGTGTCCTGGACAGGAAGCAGACCTCCTTTCTCAGGCCAGGTGAGTTCTGAGCACCGCGCTCCAATCCGTGACTGCGCTCGTGCGCCCCGGACTTAAGTACTCAAATTCTCTGCATGCCTGTTTGGGGTCGATTAACCTAATTAGCTGCGGTAATGGAAACACGCCTCGTTATTGTGTAGCGTGTTCCAGAGATGTGCACATGGGAATGGGATCTCTCATACCCCAGGGTTTTACATGAACCATTTTAATAACACTCATCTGTCTCTCTTTTCTCCCCTGTTTCTCTCTTACTGTCCCTCCCTTCCTTCCTTCCTTCCTCCCTCCCTTTCTCCCCCTCCCCCTCCCCCTCCCTGCCTTTCTCCCCCTCCCCCTCCCCCTCCCTGCCTTTCTCCCCCTCCCTGCCTTTCTCCCCCTCCCCCTCCCCCTCCCTCCCTCCCTCCCTCCCTCCCCCTCTCCCTACTTCCAGCAACTCCCTGCACAGTCCAGCAAGGCCCAGTCGTCTCCGTTTGGGATCGGCTCCAGCCACAGCTACCAGGCTGACCCGTCCTCCTACAGCCCGCTGTCCAGCCCGGCCACTTCCTCCCCCAGTGGCAACGCCTACTCCAACCTAGCCAATCGCAGCACAGCCTTTGGTAAGCGGCTTTGTATTCGCCTCCAGCAGCCACACGTAGTCAAACACAGCACCTGTCCGCTAACCACACTCGGTTGATACATGGCTGTTTGCGCACACATTAGATAAGGTTAAATCCCTGTCAAACTCCCTGCCATCACCAGGTCATATCCGTCATCATGGGTGCCTTTCTGCATTGTATGCTTATGGAAAAGAAAAACCGACATTAAACCCTGTTCACACATCAAACAAAGGCACGGCCATATTTGCATTCGTTTACTCACCCCCCCTCTTCCTGTCAGCCCTGCTCAGACTCCTCTCTGACCAGGTCCCTCACATCCAAACACAGGCCTGCCTGCGGAGACACGCGCAGCTTTCGCTGAAGCTTCATTAAGTGTACGCGCTCACACAGAGAGCATAAAGGGCGGTGTGATTATGACACAGGGGACGGGCGCCGCTGGGGGCCGAGGGCCACGAGGAGTGCGAACAGCAGGAAGCCCAGAGCGCCACGTCTCTGAGCGCCAGCTGGCGCCCATAGGTTTTTAATCAGCGTGCCGTGCCGTGGTACCGCCACACTTCAAAAGGGGGCCGAAATCTGGTTTCCATACATTTCCAGCAATGCCAAAGCACGGCATTAATCACCCAAATCATAAGTCCCTCTGACAGGTTTTTTTTTTTTTTTTTTTTTTTTTTTTTTTTTAAATAGACAGGACAATTCCACAATGGCTGGAAATTCCTTGGCTCTAATCCACAATCCTGCTGGATTGGTTGTAGAGCCGTTTTTCCTGGTGGATGTATAGCGTGCAGTGAAACACTTAAGTGGGGATTATGTCAATGCTCTGTTCACGAGAAACATAAAGGGGCATCATGCGAAAGCCAAGTCACCCCCGACCATTCCCCTACTCCTGGGGCAAGAGGCATCTGCGTTGGGCTACGACTCCATTTTTTCTCTTTGAGCAACTTTGCCTGTGGCGGAACGAGCGAGTCCGCCCCGTCCCCAGTCTGATTAGTGGGGTCGGTTTGATAAGTCATTTAGGCTGGAAAAAGGTGTCATTAAAATTCCGCACGCACGCCTAGCGACTGCGCCAGAGATCCAAGCTTTAAGTGGCTCCCCAGAAACCCTGAAGGGTTGTACCAGCTGCTCACAAATGAAGCCATTCTCCAGCCTCATGTCCAGATGATTCACTTTTAATGCGTTGTCATTAGCCAGGTGGAACGTTCCAGTCTCCTCTCTCTATCATGGTTTCATAACACGAGGCAAGACTTCAAACATTAGCACCCAGCTATCAATGGCTCTTTTTTTTTGTCCCACACTGCTAATAGTTGGCAAGGAAAAACAAGTCCTTCTGTCTCTTTTTATGATGTAAATGTAATGGATTCTTGAATGAAGGATCACCACCCCCAACAGTGATGCTTTTTCGCCCATTTAAAATGTGTTTTGTTTTTTTGTTTTTTGTTTTTCAGCAGTGAGCGTTCATCAGTGGATGAGTCAGTCAGGGTTGCCTGGAGCTAAATCAACAGTTTGTTCTGTGATGAGACGCTGTGCTTTTGGTCACCTCTGTGGAAAAAAGCCTTCTTTGGAAAGCTATTTGCCACAGAAATGGTTGACTACTTGCCACTTAATTCTTTAATTCTCAGTGACGAATGCACATAGACATTGTTAAACTATTGATATTGAGTGCAACAAAGTACTTCAGTTTAGGATGTCAGTACTTTTGTAGTCTGGTAGCTTAGTGGTCCATGAGAAGTGAAAATGCATCAGTGATGAATGAGAGTAGGAATAAATGGTTTAAATAAACATAGTTTTTATTTAAACCATTAAGTCACAGAAACACTTCTGGAGAGCTATATACAAACACAAACTCTAAACTGGTGAGTCATGCAATGCCAAAAAGAGCCCTTACGTCATCACATCATAATTCTAGAGTGTTTGCAACAATGTGGGCCTCTAGGAGAGGTGCTGTTGGGGATGCAGGTGGTGTGGCTTGTACACCCTGCAGTGCTCAGACAGATGTCAGTGAGTGGCTACACAGACCCCATCATCATAATTGGCATGGAGGACATGCGTTGATTGACAGCGACTGTAATATCAGGCCAAAGGTACCAAGAGTTGACGTAGGTTCATGATCAGGTGATGGGCAGCAAGATGGTTCAGTATTATTATTATTCAATCCCTTCTAGTTCTGCTTCTCATTCTTAATGTCTGTCATCACACTTTTAGCCCGTTTCAGATACACACATACACTTATTATGACCGCCGCGCAGCGAAGCGGCGGTCATATAGGTTTAGTCAGATTTTTTTCTTTTTTTTTTTCTTTTTCGCATGTCCAAATTTCCGTCAAGGATTCCCGGGACACTGTAAGACCGGGGTACATGAAACTTGGTGGGCATGTAACCCCACATGGATAGCATGGAACCTCCTGTTTTTGTTTTGATCTGTAGCCCCCCCCCCCCCCGCTGGACTGGACCCCCGAAAGGAGGGTAGGGCAGACACATTTTTCTGTGAATATCTTGAGAACCGTAGGGTTTAGGAGGACCATTTTTTTTGTATGTTGATCTCAAAGGGCCATGTCGACCCATTCCATAACCACTCATTTCATGTATAGCGCCACCTAGTTAAACACAAAAAAGTAAAAATGAGGTGTTGTAATCGCAGGTATCTGTGACCTAACATAGTCAAAACTGCACGAAATTGGAAGTGTAGGATCATTATGACACCCTCTGAATGCACGCCAAGGGGGCCACACAATAAATTAATTTATGTTACTATACACCAACTGGCCTGTAGGTGGCCGGAGACCGACATGCTGGGCATCTCTTGACTGGTCATTCTGTGGAGATGACTGGGGGAAGGCGGTTGCCAAAAGTGAAGTTCTGCACCAGTATCTCATCAGCCAGGACCACACCTGTGGGCATCTCACTGAGAGACTCCCTCCACACACACACACACACACACACGTCTTCCCATCAGCTTGCCATGCATACGCAGCCCGTAAAATTTCTTATAAAGAGCAGAGTCTGTGATGGGTGCAGTAGCCGCTGGCGACAGAATGTCAAAAGCGTTCGCTTTCACATTCCGTCGGCTCCCAGGAAATGTTCTGAAGTTTGAGCGCCTCTGGAACGCACCTCAGCAGGGGGTCGCAAACGTGAAGGCGCTCCCTAAGCAGCAGCCAGGTCTCTGCAGAGATTTCCATCAAAGCCTCCTTTATAGTTTCTCCTCCCTCTCGGCCTGGCACCCTATTAACATTTGGATGCAGTATGTACTTCCATTTTCTCGATGTCACAGTCTGCCATTTCGACTGAGACCTTGGGGGTTAAATGGGTTGTAACGGGTCTGCACTGAGCTTCATGGTCCTTCCTCTCACCTGTGTGTGTGTGTGTGTGTGTGTGGCCATTTTCATCTGCAGATGTGTCAGCAGAGGGCAGTCAGAGCGGAGGGCAGTTCCAGGGCAGGCCGTCGGAGGTGTGGTCCCAGTGGCAGAGCCAGCACCACGGCCAGCAAGGGGGAGAGCAGCACCCCCACCCCCAGCCCAGCCAGACAGAGGTGTTCCAGGTAAGCACCCCCCCGGCCCCTTTTGCCCTTTTATGCTTTTTTTTTTTTTTACTACTACTCTTTGCTCTTGTTTATGTAAAACGCATTGAATTACCCCAATGCATTAAACATTAAATGCGCTATATAAATAAGCTTGCCTTGCCTCCCTGATGCTGCAAACAAAGTGGAAAATTTCTCTTACATTTATTCAATTAACAGACACTTTTCATCCAAAGTGACTTATTATGTCAGTTATTATATCCTCTTAGCATCTGCAGTCATCTGTTTGCAGTATATAGCTGTGTTTGACTTTACTGTGTCATAACTTGGAAGATGAGACTGGGTAAACATGCACACATATCTGCTACTCTCTCTAACCCTGGTCTCCGATTGCAGGATATGTTGCCAATGGCCGGAGATCCCACACAGGGTACAGCCAATTACAACATTGAAGATTTTGCAGACTTGGGCATGTTCCCTCCATTTTCCGAGTAAGGACGGTGGTCCAGGTGAACAGAACTCTGCGCTTTTTTTTTTTTTTTTTTTTTTTTTTTTTGTGGCTCTCATCTCAACTCACCAGTAAACTTAACAGCACTCCGCAGCGGGGATGTGTGGATGCACCCCCCTGCTCTTCACATCGTCTTCATCCTCCTCCAGGCACTGAGGCAGGATCTCTCAACTCACACCCCCCCCCCCCCCCCCACACACACAAGGACACTCAGGCACCTCACTCCCTCTCTATCTCGCCCTCTCTCTCTCTCTCTCTCCTGGGGGGCAAAGATGGCTATTTCACAGAGATAGTCGAGAGATGCCCCTTTTTTTAAATATATGTTCACATATATTTGATGCCTATTTTTCAGAGTCTTTATATGGAAAAGAAGGGAATTTTCCGTTGGTATTTTTTCCTTGCACTTCACTTTAACGTTGCCAAACCTCACCAGGCTCAGTGACACAGGACATGCTGATGTAAGCCTCTTCAGCACCAGCACACGTGACTCTTCTCGTGGGGAAAAAAAAAATATCGTACTATATATGTAGTGATGTCCATAACCTAGGTAAACTAATAACAGTGTAGAAGAATCTTGTGTAAAATTGAAAAAAATTTTAAAAAATTAAAAGACGATACATAAAAGTAAATGATGCAAACATACAAAATGAACATTTTCAAAGAAGTTGCTAAACGTTACAGCTTGAAGTGCACTTCATTTAAGCTTTTATCACCAGCCTCCTGTCTTTTCAGAAAGGAAAACCGCCATACAGTGAAAGCATTGCGCAATATGTGTTGCATTCTTGTGGCTGCCGCAGTTATTTGTTACTTTTACCTTTTCAAGTAATAACATAGACTTTATGGTCTAGAACTTTTACATGACTGATTGTATTATGTCACAGAAAGAGTAATGAGATGACCTTGAAGTGAAGAATTCTTTTGCTAAATCAAAATGTTTTTGTAAATAATGTGATTTTGATTTTTTTTTTTTTGTTGTTGTCAAATTGTGTTTTCTTTCACATACACAGCAAATATACATATTTGTGTAGGTTTAATTTCATTGTGTGTAATGTGAGTGGTACATATTTAACTATTGGTATTTAGTTAGCTTGTTAATTGTACATTGCGTTTAGACTTGTATAAATTGTGTAAATGTGCCCCATTATTTTTGTGTAACTTTAAACAAAACAACTGTGCTTGTGACAATAAATTTTCATTGGTTATGTGGCTTTGAAAAAGATCTGCCCCAGGCTTTGTCTTTCATAGTGAGACTTTCCACACTTTTTTTGAAACTGGCAATCATACTGTTGAATTCAGAAATCTTTCACTACGTGATGGCTGTCATGACGACTTATTTTTTCGAAACACCTCTCTGTAGTCCCTGGGAATTGTGTGTGTGTGTGTGTGTGTGTGCGCCCCTTTGGGACCCCTTGTAGTCTGTTTAAACGTGTAAGGAAGTGTGCTCTTCCTGACTGGAAGTGGGTTTGCCGTACGAAGCGCTGAGCGTTGCACTCTCCCAGCACTCCCCATGCGTAGCCAGTGCGGGCGTTCCTCACTTCAGCCCAGACACCAGCACATCAGCACTGATATGGATCTGTTTTCTTTAAGGAGGATCCCATTTACTTAACCCCTAACTCTCAAACTGTTGCAGTTAAAACAATTCGAGTGATCCCTTCCCACTGCCAGGGCCCCTCTGCTTTGTGTGTGCTTAACAAAGGGGCCCCCAAGCTGCGCCGATGCTCATCTTAAAAAGTTATTTACTTTAAGCAAATAGTCTTGTTTCCCACATCAAAACACTCAGCGGTGTCAAAGGGATAATGTAGATTTGGAAATGTAACTCAACAAGCCTTTTTTTTACACTTTAATAAAAGGAATGTTGTTTTTACACGCAAGTGCCCACACTCTCCCCGCTTCATGGAAGGTAATTTCATGAATTAAACTGTCAGATGTAATACTGAGGTCTGCTCCAGCCTAGTCTCTCATGTTTTCCATTCAAGGGGGATGCCTAGTGTTTCTCATCCAGGGGTATAGTTTGATTTATGAGGAGTTCATTAAGGATGGTGGGGCTGATTATCGCCATGGTTCAAGTGGTTCAACACATGCTACTCTTGGGCCCTCTCACTTCCTTAAATTCCTTCCTACCACTTCCCAGTCTCCCAGTGATAGATTGCACACAGCACTCAGTTGGGAACGCTGTGTTTGTGGACCTTGTCTCCCTCCCTGCTACTCCTGCTGCTCCAGCTGCCTCCAATTCTGTCATCCCGCCCGTTTGCCGGTCACTTGTGATTGTTGGTGGCAACCCTGTGTTTACATGAGGGATGTGTGTGGGAGGGTTTGAAATGGTGCATAAAGGACTAGTCGCCCTTGTAGCTCCAGAGCCTCACGCTATGTAATCAATCTGGCTGGAATTAGAAATGCTATCAATGGCTGGATCTCGTGCGGCTTGTCAAAGGGTTCACTTTGTTTTTCTGATAGACTTTTTATGTAATTGGAAATAAATGCATGCCTGCTTTTATGTAGGACAAAAAAGACTGTGATGAGATTTTTGCTAATCCTAATAATAAGCTGTGAAGAAAGGCGAGACGTATGCATACAGCAGTATCTCATTCTTTCATTCTGGCTTTGTCAGGAACACAAGAGTCTGCTTGTCCAATGCATGTTTACCCCAGACTTCATATTACTGCAGAGGTGAGGATAACTTTCCAGCCTTTCAGACCAGTCTCAAATTTTGCATGTTTTGTCATATCAAATTATTCGGCAAAGAATGCCTGGGAAATGGCCAGCAATAACAGTATGGTGTTAGCCTGCTTCCTCTGTGTATATTTTCAGAAAAAAAATAGGAATGTTCCTTATGAGCACAGCCTGAATTTGTGCACATCCTTTGAGTAGAAACAGAGAAAGGTTCTTGA
The DNA here is from genome assembly GCF_018492685.1 of Alosa sapidissima. Taxonomy (NCBI): domain Eukaryota; kingdom Metazoa; phylum Chordata; class Actinopteri; order Clupeiformes; family Clupeidae; genus Alosa; species Alosa sapidissima. Next base: position 18,391,080 of record NC_055970.1, on the reverse strand, counting down.
ATGTCATCATGATGATGTTGGTCTGAACTACAAAGTCCTTCAGTTCTCGAGCTGACCTTAGATCCCTTGTCATGATGAATAGATCCTTAGCTTTTTTATGTTAAGATTTCACTTTCCTTTAGTTTAGCATGGAGGAAAACAGACATCATTCGACTATGCTGTTCAACAGTTTCCACCAAAGAACAAAGTAAACAGATACCCTAAGATAAGGCTCTTTGGATTACCACATGTATAAGGTGTTTTATTACTGCGAGACATGGACCTGCTGTTTAAAATGACTCTCTTCTGAAGAGAGGAGAGTGACCTTTAACAATTATGATACAATGCTTATTTGATTTCAGCACTGAAATATACCCGCCCCAGTGGACAACAATGTGCTAACAAATGAGTCTTTCCATCACAACAATATCTGTTTGTCTGAGAATGTTCTATGTCTGTGAGCCTTTGGCTGAAATCAGAATGTCTGAGCAGCTTGAGCAGGTCTGAGAAGACTAGAGAGACACTAAAAAATGTCCCTCAGCCTCCCTCATTAATTAACAGACATATGAGATTCTGGGGAAACCCACAGAATAGTTTTGTGGTGCCATGTCTTGCATGTCTATTGCCTACGGTAAGTCTCTGAATTCATTACCAAGCATGGCTGATTTTCAGGCCCAGCTTATTTTTAATTTCCAAGCAATGTCCACTCATAAGCATATTGAATCTGTTTCCTTGGCAATACTTTAAAGCCTTTCATTATTTACATTTATCCTTCACCACTGGAATTATCGCTGTTTTCAAAGAAATACAGAACGTTGCCGTTTGATTTTTATTTATCTGTCCAAAATTGTGTTCATCATTGCTGTAGTGTTTGTAGAATACTGAAGACATATTTATTTTCTGCCATCATTCAGATCTATTGCCTCAAACAGAATGAGATGTCACCCAGTACTTTTCCAGATGAACACTGTGATTATGGACCCTTTCAAGAGAGTTCCATTATCAGCATCATAGTTGGCCCCACAAGACTTCCTTTTTAACATTCCATATGTTATCTTAATGCAGAGGAAGTAGATTGGGGCCCAAATAGAACGTTCAAGCATTGTTTTTGTTTACCTTGTTGAAAGGGTACCACTGGTGTCTCCACACTCAAGACCATCTAACAGAGTCATTGTTTGTGAGACTGAGTCACAGCTAATGGCACTCTGGATTTCCCAGAAAGGGTGAGTCAGGTAGAGCTAGAAAGTGTGTGCCGGCTTAATAATCAGTAAGGCCAGCGTCCTCCTGTGTTGACCTTACCCTCTGCATAACAGAACATGGTTATTGCCGACTTTGACATTGTCCATTAAAAGCCCTTGGGCATTCCAGCTATTGTGGATGCAATGTCCTGGGCGATTACTCCTCAATTTACGTCAGGCCTTTTTTATTGCGCCATCTGGGTAACACTGCCACTCGCTTGTTGTGTTAATGGGAATAAAAGTACTCACTCAGTCAATGAAAAAAGTTGTGGTCTTGGAATGATCCAGAGATGGCTTTCAGTAGGTTAGGCAAGGATATCCAGCTGTGAAGTGAGGAGGCTGATGGGATGGATGATGCTTGAGAAGCTTCTTGTCAGGGCTGATTCACAGACAGCACCATACCGACAGAGACATCATGCCAAAGGTTATTTGACTCATAACTTGTTAAAATGACAAACAACAACGTAGGCAAAAGTACTTTATGTTATTCAAAGGCATGGACAAACAACAGAGCACAAACTGGTAGAATAAGGAAATCATAGAAATTATTCTGGTGGTTCTGATGTTGACCCAGACAAGGTGATGCAACTGAAATCCGAAGGGAGAAAAGATTTGAGCTACATGCAGAGTTAATCTTACATTACACTAAACACAATATGTAGATTTGTTGCATTCTCTGGCATTCGATGGAAATCCTATGCTAATAAAACAACGCAAGGTTTGCATTTGTGCGTGAGTGTGGGCCAACAAACAGAGTAGTCTTATACAAGATTTTTCACTTAAATAGTCTCTGTTTGATTTAATTATTTTGGCTTTGGAAAAATAATGCTTGTACATGAGCTATATGCATACTCCAATGTGGTGGATTAAGATAAGAATTCAGAAGACATTGTAAAGGGCAAATAAGCATGGGATATGCTTACATGCATGGAGCTTGGCAGCAGAAAGCCCACTGTAGCTGAAATTTAAGACGAGGGTTGTTGTTCCTTGTGACCTGGTGCTTATCCATCTCTCACAGCCCAGCAGTCCCTGAATAAAACAAAAGGGAGAAAAAAACAGACAAAAACTCAGCAGACCTACACACTCACACAAACTCTTTTCAGTTGCGCGTTTTAAATCAGGAAAACAATGTGAGCCATAGAAGCCCCTGAAAAGCAGGTAAGCCGTCTACAGTGGTGTATAGCAGCATCCCCATGCCTATGTGATCACGTCAGATCCTGACGGATCTGCCAGACTAAGTTGCCCTTCCTGTCTCAGGCCTAATTTCATAATGAGGCAAAGCTTATGTAACTGAGCTGGGACAGCGTCTCAGTGCTGCTAAAATATGCTATTTGAAGCGTTTCTAGAACTAGTATCATTTCTGAACCCCCCCCCCCTCAATCCTCCTTTGTGCATTTCTTTTGTGTCCTTCATAGAGCATGGATGTCCCGGAAATTACCCTGCATTTATCCATTTGAAATCGAGCTGATTATAGACTTGCTGGAGTTACTGATATTCATTTATGCCATCTGCACACATTACAGCATTACCTTTACATATTATAGTCCGGGTAATGACATAGAAAAAGCCATATATGCTTGCTCTCTCATATCCACTTGCACAATTTCAGTAAATGACAATTTAAGGGTTTCTCTAGGTGCACATATGGAGAGATATCTTTCTATGTCCCGTGAGAGCAGGTTCTATTAATCCTAGGAATATTGGGGACCATTATCTTTTTATTACTTCTTTATTATAAGGACTATAATGTTATTTGTTTACCTATTGACTCATTGTGCAAATTACAGATTTAGATACAATGGTATCGTCCAAATTCCTATATATAGGAGAGGGAGAGAGAGAGAGAGGGAGAGAATTTCCAGATACAATGTCCTGGAGCTTTTATTTTACTCTAATTGATGGTGTGGAATCTGTCAAAATGTGAGTTATATGAAGAGGGAAAAAAGATATGTATACCTTATCTCCTCCAAAATGTAAAACAGATTGACTCTTACCTATCAGAGTACCATACCCGTAATCAAACTGTCTTTCAGGCAATTTCACATCACATTTTTTTTACATACCATGTGCAATGAACACATTGCCCTATCTTGTATTTCACCTTGTCCTCCTGGCTATGACAAATCATACTCACTCCAGTAGCTTGTTACTGATTAGGGGAGAAACTGGTGCACTTCTCATTCCTGTCTATCCCCGCTTCCCTGCTTTTTACCTCTCAGATATGTCAAAATGCGTAGCATCCTGAGCTGAGATCCATCCAACATTTGAATTAAATTACAAAAGGGTCCCTGGGCAGACTGTCTGTTTTTTTTACCACAGGAAATTAACTGACCGAAGCATGAGCCACCTCTTTCCTCTTTGGAAGAAAAAGGTGATTTAATAACCAGCGTATTACATCAGACCTCTGTCATGCCAGCATGTCAATAGGGAATCGTTTTCAGATCTGCAAAATTCTGTTGTCTTTTTAAAGCCATTGCTCAGCTGCACTCAAATGAATATCAACATTGCACAGAGTCCAACCGTCATAGCTTTGGAGAAAATTAAGACACCACTTTTTCTTCTATCAGCATAGACATACTGTAGTTATGGCAGCCAGTATTCAAACATAAGTACACCTTTGTAGTCAACTGAATGAGGCAGTGATACAGTGATCACCTTGAAACCAATCTTACAAGAAGGGATAGAAGAATCATTGCATTGACATCACTATCCTCTTGCATTAGGACCTGCTGGATGGCAAAATAGCCCCTACATAATTGAAGTAGAAACATAACTATTGATCATGGTAAGAAAAAAAACATACCCTTTGGATAGGACCGTAGCAGACTAAAATAAGGTAATCTTATATCTAATGAGTCAAATTTTCTGCTTTGCCCAAGTTAACACTTGCCTGGTCATCTAATGGTTATGGAGACATGAAGAGGCCTACAACAGTCTCTTGCATCCACTGAGCATTTGATGGAGGGTCTGTGAGGATCTGAGTGCTTCAGCAAAATGAAACAGTCATAATACTCAGGTCTACATATTTGTCAGATTTAAGCATCTTCACTCCCTCTTGTCTGAGAAAAAAGATACTGCAAATGCTGCATTTCTGCTGCTAAAGGGGGCCTACAGTATATGCAATTGTTTGTAGACAATGACAACTGGTGAAATTAAAAACATGTTGCCTAGTGTTTTCAAACCTTGAATAAAGTAAATCAATTTGTGTCAATAGTTAATCATTATTAATAATATTAATTAATTTGAAGAGTTGCTGGATGTGTTAATAATACATATTCATATTTATGATGTTTTAACTTACAAAGATTTGAGAGAAATCAATATTTGGTGGAACCGATTTTCAATTAACTTCTTGCATCTTGGCATGCTCTCCACCAGTTTTTGGGTGATTCCTGACATAAAACTTGTTCATGGCTCATATGTCCATTCAGGCCTGCAACATAAAGAATTTCTATACAGTTAACTTAGCTTCCTTTTCTATAATTGCCTATAACTGTTAATACCTGCAAATATATACAAAACCATTGGGACACCTGCCATTATACCCACAGGAAATTTAATCACATCAAATTCTAAATTCATATTAATATGGAATTGTACCACAGCTTCCACTCTTTTGGGAAGGGTTTCCACAACATTTTAGAGTGCAAGTATATTTGCCCATTCAGAAGAGGAGTATTTCTGCATAGAGACTCATTCTTTATGGGTCAGTGAAGTCCTTCCATACCAATCTCGCCCAACAAACTTTTAATGGATCTTGCTTTGTGTGCATGCTGGAACCAGTAAGGGCTTCCCTGTTCCCAAAATGTTGTAGTCTAAGCAATAAGCATAGAACTGTCCAAAATGTCGGTACTGAAGCATTAGAAATTCCCTTCACTAACCCAGCCCAACCCCTGAAAAAAAACATACTTTCATCATTATCCCTCAACCAGCGTGCTCCACAGTGCACAAAGCAAGGTCCAGGGCAAGATGTGTTTAAGTGATTTTGGAATGGAAGAACTTGACTGGCTCACAGATCAGGGTTTTACATCATTAAACACCTTTGGGATGGACAAGAGCAGACATTGTGAGCCAGTTCTTCTCATCCAACAGTGCCTGGCCTCAAAAATGCATTTTCTGGATTGATGGGCAAAAATTCCCACAGACCCTCAACAATCTTGTGGAAAGACTTCCCATGAGTGAAGGCTGTTATGGGTTGCAGAATGGGATGTTGCTGTCTAAGTGGGGTATACACTTATCATGCATGCACTTCCTTTATTCCCTCCTCTCCTTATTCTGCCAATTTCTCTTTCGACTACACCTTGATTAGTATATCTAAAACGTATGTAGGCTACTCTCATCTTGATGTTAGCCTGGACGCTGGCCAGCCCGAAATTAACCTACACAAATTTAAGTTGGGAGAGATTTGAGAGGCTACTTCGGGTTAATTGGGTCTAGTATTAATTGCTACCTAAGGTCTCCTCATAAAGGGCTCTAGAAATACATTTCCACCAATATAATTCCCATCATACTCCGTAGCCTACCTCTGCATTGTAGCTTGAATGTTATTCCTTATTTTTTTAAAGTGGATTTAGATAAACGCGTCTGCTAAATGAACAAATGTAAATCCAATGTTATGTCTATATTTCCTCAGTTTCCATTTAACATGACGCATAACATCAGATAACCCCTGACGTCAGTATCCATTGGCTCGTGAACTGGGATAGGATATGAGATGTTCCCGGAAGTCCTATATTTGGCGTTCGCCGAGCTGGAGTCATGGCTGCTTACATTGTTTTAGGCTAGTTAGCCTTTCGTTGTATATTAATTTGAATAATACTGGAACCAATACCTCGAACATTCTGCACTTAGTTATTATATCGTTAACCATTTGCCGACCCACAACAACCAGCTCGTTATGTCAAAGGGTTTTTGTACCTCATTATTTTGCTATTAGCTATACAGAACTGTTGGCTAGCCTAGCCAGCAAACGATAGCCGATTCAGGTAACGTTCGCTGGCTGATTTGCCGGCCGAAGATTGCGCATTATTGTATTGCTATTCCTTTTATCAACACATTATTGCAAAGTCAGGGGCTTCTATTAATAATTTTGAGTCTCAATGCCCGAGCAAGGCCCTAGGATGAATGGTTTCTCCCTCGGCGAACTATGCTGGCTGTTCTGCTGCCCGCCCTGTCCAAGTCGTATTGCAGCTAAGTTAGCATTTCTCCCACCGGAGCCCACATACTCCGTGCACACTGATGCAAATGGGACGACAAGCCTTCATTTAACCGAACGTGCTGATTGGCAATATTCCCAACGTGAATTGGATGCAGTCGAGGTATTCAACACCCGGACGAGTAGAGGAAACCGGGTTGGATGCATGTTCGTCCGATGTGCTCCAAACAGTCGGTATACTTTACTGTTTTCCCACGGCAACGCGGTTGACCTGGGTCAGATGTGCAGCTTCTACATTGGCCTCGGCTCGAGAATCAACTGCAATGTATTCTCCTACGATTACTCTGGTTATGGCGTGAGCAGTGGGAAACCATCAGAGAAGAATCTTTATGCCGATATCGAAGCGGCCTGGCAAGTTCTCAGGAACAAGTAAGTACCTACTCCGAATTTATGCTAATAACAGCTTAGCTGCTATGTAAAGCTAACGGTGTCTCCCACAGAGATGAACTCAACGACCCTGGGCCTTGGAATTGGGCCCACTGACACTGCATATCTGCAAGATAGGGATACAGGGCAGCATCCATTTGTCGGAGATCACCATTAGCTATTCTTTGTCTCCATAGCTACATCATCTACGTCACGTAAACCACTTACAAAAGGGTAATCTAAAAATACTGCTCATTCTACTGTCTGCTACCAGTCGTTTTGATCGTCGCTGATCATACATGATGGCTGTCAGCAGTATTACTGTTGGCTATAGCATTTGTCAATTGTGACGATGACTATTCAGTTCAGACATAATGCTGATTGAGTCGTTTCATAGGGAGGATGCATTTCACGAAGACTAAATTGTATACCTATTCACGAGTAGGCCTGTCCCCTAATTCAGGCTGGGGTACTGTAGGAAAGCAGTTCCTTTTAATACACCTGGTCCATTGTATTGTATATCTATTCACTATATTCTGGAAGGCACACATGATGGGTGATTTGAATAGCTACCATGTCCAAGCTGTGCTGCTACTCACACGGTTGAAAGCTACTTCCTGAAAGAAGACTCAGCGGTAGTTTAGAGGGATGAAGTCATTATGGGATGACTTCCTGCTTGTAGACAACAATAGAGCTCAACGGGAAGAAGTACCAAGATGGCCAGTATTGACCAGTGCTGGAAGGAAATCGCTCCTTTGTTCATTGTGTGGGAAGCAAGAAGCACTTACTGCTGCTGCAGTGGGGAAGAATGAGGAGACATTATACAGTCAGCCACAAATATGTTTTTCTATTAGATATTTTATTTTAGCCCTCATCCTGACTGAATTGCCTTGTTATGCCTTTGTCATGAAAACCTGTAGTTCCTAGACTGGAGAATTGTTTAGTTGAAGGAATAAACTGGGTCATCAGGCATACAATCTTGAACAGACCATAGAGTTTAGATGTATTTTATGTAAGTCTCACTGATCTGAAGATATAGAGTACATGTTGATTTGAGTGAGCATATGTTTCTCTCTGTTGTTCATAGTGCTTCTTGCTCCTAGGAGAATGTAGGCCATCTCAAACCATCACCATTGGTTCCTCATCCAAATAGTTGGTCTATCAGAGACCATCTAGACAGAGTTGTCGCGGCACACTTCCGGCTATATTTTGGGCTGGTGTCTTTATGGTAATGCAGCTTGATTCAAAAGACCAAATGATAGGAAACCCATTTTTATGACAATATAAAAATATGGGACTATTTTTATTTATTTATCACAACCTCTCTTAACATTCTTTTTGACAAGGTTAACTGATGCATCATTTTTTTTAATGTAAATCTCTAGGGAAATAACTGTGCGTCCTTCAAGCAATTAAGCTAAATTAAACATTTTGTATATTCAGTGCACCCTTGATTGGTGTTCAGATTGGTTGTGTCATGCCCTTTGGGTTGGATGGTGATGACCTGTAAAACAAAAGCAACATCTTGCAAACAACATCTTGCGTTCTCTGAGCCATTCCATTATTATCCTGGTCCTGGAATGTTTGGTTTTCATAGATATCATAATGATGTGATTACTGTAAAATCTTCTGTGAAAACGGTTAGTTCCCCAAAAATATTGATAAATGACCGTGCTTGACATTTGTTCAGAACAGTTTGTCTGTTTTCACATATTACTCTGAGCTGAAATGCAAGTTAAAAAAAAAAAAAAAAAAAGCCCTAGGTATGATTAACATAACATTTTGTGTAGAACTTACTACACTCTGGGAAAACCACTCGGTTTCAGTCAAATTCTTCCCATACCAGTGAAACATTAACAAAGCGGAATTATCAGCCCTTATCATACCTTGGTAAAAATAGTTCAAGGGGAACATACCTTTTAAGTAAAGCAAGACCAATAAAGTGGTTATTGCCTATATGTTAATTCCTTCAAAACAGATGAAGGCTTTAAAAGGTGTTGCTTGGAAAAAAATGTTAGCACCCTTTATCAACACCTGACACGTTTGCAGTTCCTCTCTTGAAGAGTTTGCCAGCTGTTGGCAAGGTATTAGCTATTGGAAATAAGAACTTGTGAATTTTGCCATCAGTCTGTATTAACACTCAGGTTTTCACTCAACAAATTACTTTAATTGGCTTAATGTGAACATCTACTTATGAAGATCGGGGTTGTAGTCTGATCCGACCAACCAAGTTTTCTAAGTCGACTTAATGCATTGCCATGTACTGTGGATAGTTAAACATAATGTTTCCAAAATCATTTTAATGGCATGTAACGATTACCGGTATAATGGTAAACCGCGATAAAAATGTTGACGATAACAATTACCGTTTTTATTTCATATATCATAATTATTACGGATGATTACTACGGTGTGGAAATCGTGTGTTTAATCCTTCCCAGCTTCATCCAAACCTGCTTTTGACATACAGTAGGCCTGAAACAAAACTGGTACCCTACTGATTCTGTTATCTACTTGATGGATTTAACTGTGGCACAAAGCCAATTAAACATGACCTAGGAAAAAGTGAATGGGACAACACACAATGCCACGGTAATGCTATGCTATGAATTAAGAATGCTCAGCTCAGCCAGGTTTGTTTGTGCAGTCAGGATGTAGGCCAATGAATGTGAATGAAAATATGCTCTATAGTAGCAATAGGCCACCTTAAAATGCACCAGAATAAAAGAATCTCCTCAGTAACAATCTTTTACCCTCCCTCAGCACCCCCTCTATGAGAGCACCCCCAGGTGAAAATGAGCTCCAGCATCCCTGGTTAAATGTTGCACTTTTGATCAGGTTTTGCCTATATTTTGTAATATAGTAAATGCTTTCACACTTTTTGAAACAATTTCAGCTTATGTAGGCCTATTAGTGCTTTCTGAACATATTGAACACACTTAAAAATGCCGCGATAATACCGAAAACCGTGATAATTTTGGTCACTATAACCGCAAGGTTAAATTTTTATACCGCTACATCCCTACACATAACCATGACGAATGCCATTGTCTGAGCGGCCCTCTATAGGCGATTACCGACTTTCTGTGTTTGGGTAGGAACAACTATGTTTTCACTTTGGTTACATTGTCTGCTCAGGTCAAAGCTAGCTTGATTCACCTTGTGTCAAGACATTTTCTGTCTGCATTTTTAATCATATTCTGTAGTGATTTGTCCGTTAAGGGTCTCAGAGTAAAAAGTAACTGAAGTGGCAGGAACAAACTACTCTTAATAGATAAGCACACTGCTCACCTGCTCCCTAAGTGTTTTATAGTGCCTTTTTCCACAAGGACCACTCACTTGAAAACCTTCACTGTTCACCCGTCATTGAAGGCCGTGTTTGCCTTCCTCTCCAAGTCACCGCTAGCACTTCCCTCTTATTAGAGTGCTGGACGCCATGGTTTCCTCCCTGACCATGCTGAGCTCCCGGTGCTCCCTGCCAGGCTGTGGATAGCCTTTGACTTGCATGGTTGGTTTGCAGCTCAATGATTTGATCTTTGACAAGACTATGACGTGAACTCGGTGGCATTTGTGTTGCCGGTTTTTAAGAGTGTAGGGACTGAGAAAGAGTCCATTGCACTCTGGGTAGTTCAGCTATGAATTACAATCAGCTTTCCATTGGGATTGATAATCTGATTGGGCCAAATAGTATTGTTGGGCGAGGCGTAATGAAGTCCAGCATTAAGCAATTTATTACCCATTCAACCCTTAGGGAGTATCGCACCTCCGAAGCATGATGATGCGATTCCATCGAAATTCAAGGACGGTCCGCTCCCTATGATAAGGCAGTGCCAGGTAAAACTCGCCGTGAAAGTGAGCATGCTATTTTTGTTGGCACTCAAAATAGATTTGCGAGAAATCTCCTTTTTTATAACACAAAACCCCCTCTGCTTGTGTGCTTTCGTCAGAGTGTAGGAGGGAGATTTTTTTTTTCTTACCGTGGCTGTTGAATCCAGCCCATCTCATCCCACCCCACCCCCGCCCAACCCTGCCTCTCATGGGCTCCAATCTGTTCCCAGCCTCTGGCGTGGGTGTGTGAGTGACTATTTGTGCAGTGAGAGGGAATACAGCCTAATAAGGGGACGGTTCACAGGTGCAGGGCAGCGGTTGGCACCTGGTGGCTGGCTGGGCACAGTCTGTGAGCGCCAAGCTCTCCAGCTCCGCTCTGCAGCCCAGCAGAGGATAAGCTACTGACGGTGGGACACCAGGTCTCTGAATCCTGGTGAGGATGACTATTGTGAAAATCCAGACTGCGGAGCAAGGAAGGGGTGATTTTAAATTGCAAACATTGTATGAATTGTGGGTTGCACTTAAAGGCTTTTGAATGGTTCAAATAACATCTTTATAGCACCTGCTATTGTAGAGTCACTGAAGGAGAAGTGTAGGAAACACCCTTTTCTGTTCCCCAATGCAATTGCTTTTAAATCTGTGTCGGGAAGAATGTGCTCAGAGAAGTGTCCTTGGATTCAATTACTTGCTCCTCTCCAGCCCGATGGCTCTCGGAGGTCGGACTCGGGTAACAGCGTTGCAGCCAATTGTAGCCCAATTTTCAGCCGCTGAAGAGACAAGACATCACCACGCTCCAGTGTGCTGTGCCGGGGCGGTGAGCACACCTGGCTGGGTGCTCATGGGGGTCGCCGTCTTGTTTTTCTCTGTGTCTGGTGCGCTGCGGAGAAAGGTTTACGGGCCGGGATTGGGTCGGCCTGTCAAATGCCACCCAAGTGTGTTGGGAGCAGCTCGCAGAGAGGAAGCAAGCCAGAGTCAGAGTGAGCCTTAATCTGAAGACAGAGCTGCAGGTAATAAGGGCGGTCGTGGAGTCTGCCTGTGGTACCCCCTAATGATTCAGTCAGGCCCTCATAATGATGGAGTGGAAGGAAAGGATGTCCAGGCATTCACTGGTTCAACAGTGGGGGAAATAAAATAAACCATCTAAGTCTTAGCATGGGTAAAGCCTAGTTAGTGTCGACTGATAGATTACAGTGAAGCACTGCAATAATTGGATTGCAACCACTGTAATTGAGGTCATGATTGAAATCATATCTGCTCTGTTAAGGCTAAGGCTACAACTTGCTGTGTACATAGGAATACAGTACATATCCATGCCATCCGCATCAAAATGTCCCTTATTTCCCACTGAATCTTGCACATCTTGACATTCTTTTTTTAGACTTTATTTTATTTCTGTGAACACCTTGGGTCAATTGCATTGCATTTAATGCATTGCTATATAAATAAATGTGACTTGAATTGACTAAAGAATACCACGATGCTGTTAACTTACACCCTTTTCTTCTGTGAGTCAGTGAGGGTACATTCGATATTTTACATCATGCCGTTACAACACTGTCACACTTTAAATTAAAGGGGTCATCCTCAGCCACTGGCTCAGTAAGCTGTTTGTTTATGGCCTGAGGTGGGACCTCAGTAAATTATCCTCTCACAGGCAGGAGAGGAGGGGTCCGTATCATCTGTCTTAGGCCAGGCATGCCTGTCACGGATGTGTTAACAAGGGCATGTTCCGCGGCCCAGACCCCTGCTGATTTGCTTTCTCACAGTCTTGACAGGCTGCAAAAGACTTGGCAAGACGACTGTGGGTGGGATACGACTGAGTTCTCTCGACTGATCGTATGGAATTTGTAAAATTTGTCAGCCAGACCTAATTCAGTGCTGTGTGGAAGAGATTGTATAACAAATTGCTCAGACTGGGCCTTATGTGTTGTGTGTTTTATTAGCTGTTGTGCTTTTATTTTATTGCTCATAAAACAAACCAAAAAAAAAGCACGCAGCCTCAGTCGAGCCAGGAATCGAGTCCAGTTCATTTAGCAACGTAAAAGCCATAGCTGCAGCTGCTGCTGTATATTTATGCCTGAAAACTGCAAGCAAACTTTAACTAACTTGTGCTTATCCTGCAGTGGTGGTCAGCCGCTGATAACGTGTCTAATAAGTGATTCCTAAATTGGTAACGGAGAGGGAAGCCCCAGCTTTAGAGACTTAATTAGCATGCCTGCTTGTACCCTTTCAGCAGTGTACACTGAACCATGTCGCCAGAGGATTCATTTGCACTTCCAAGAAAGTATTAAAGGATGCTGCTGGATACGCTTGTATGTGGCACCTATGCTCGCTAATCCTGTTTAGCTGTCTTGACATGTTAAGGGTGTTAAGGATGCAGCTTAAAGATAATTCATCTCTAATTTGCCACCATTTTGGACGGCCTCTTTATTGTTTGCTGTTTAGTGACTCATCAGGTCTCACCGTGTGCTGTGTAAGTTATCAAGCGCAGAGTTTCCTCTTCGCATTCACGTGTATGGTGGCACCCAGATATTACGATCAATTTACGGTCGATTATGAAGCGTGCATAGAGTGTTTATTTTTCGGTTTAGTGTTGGTTGCATCACCTTGCCAAACCAGAGCTTTTGTTATTTAATATTCTGTTCTCTGCGTGGTGTGACATGATCTGAAGCAATTTGACATGTTCATTCACTCCATTCCATAATTCCAGCAACCCACATACCACCCTATTAAAAAAAGGCATTGAATGAAAGCACCAGTCAGATGGCATTTTAATATTTAATCCGAGTGACCAAAGGTGAGCTGCGTGTGGTGTGGTCTGCGCTGAGGTGATTGTGAGCCTGTTTGCCAGCGGGGGTCATCATTGCTAATGAATGCAGGGAGGAGGGATGGTCAGTCCTGTGGCTCTGTCGCTGTTTGTTCTCTCTCTGCCGGGTCTTTTCTTGTGCTGAATTGAGAGTAGGTGTTTGGAGAAGAGGATAGTGTTCCCACATCATCCCTGCTTGAGATTGGCTTGAGCTTCTATTCAACTCTGACCACACACAGACACACACACATTGGCTATCCTGATTTTACCCCTGTGCAAAATCCTTGAGTCTCCAGATGCAGCAGCCATTACAATACAGCAGGGGGTCTTCAGGAAAATCAATTACAAGTCAGCACGGACTTGATTAATTGTTAATCTCTCATCATTTCAGTATGGCTGTAGAGATGAGTCCTTCCCGAGCTAAAGGAGCGACCGTGATCTACTCGGTAATGAGTATATCACTTCACTGTTTGCCATTTCAAATGCTAGAATGTCATAGGTTCTCTCTGAGAAATGCCAGCCGGAGTTCAAATAAAATTCCAAGAGAATGTCATGTTGAATTTCCCCTCTGCCACCGCTTACCTCGCCAGCCAGCGAGGACGAGACGTGAATCGTTGAGTTCAGAGTCGCTCGGGGCAAAGTATTTCTTCTTGGAGACCTTAAACACTTCTTCGTCATGTTTTGGGAAAAATGAGGACTGCATTGTCGTCTAAGCCACTCTCCCATTCTGTGTGTGCTGAATTTGCGTACGTGTGCAAATTTAATCTGGTTATTAACATGAGGATGCCTGTGCAGAAACGAGGCAGACTTAGCTAATGTTTAAATTAAGGAAAGACGCCACATAGTTTTCATGCAAAGAGAGTGGCCTTGCTTTCTTAAACCAAAACATTGCAGGAACGGGTGTTGTTTCTTCTCTTTAGTGGGAAAGGAAATACATCCGCTTTGTTTATTTTGCCAAGTGTTTGTTTTCGACATACAGTGACTGCCGTGTGTGGAGTGTTGAACCTTCCAGTATGAGGACACATTATTCTAGATTGAAAACACTTGGGCCCTGGGATTTTCCTTCTTTAGAGTGAGCTATTCCCTGAGCCATCCCAACCATTCACATGTGTGAGTTGTTTTTGTGTGTGTGCGTGTGTGCGTGTGCGTGCGCGCACACACTCCAAGAGTGCCGCAGTGGCTGTAGGCCCAGCTCAGCGCTTGGCTGTCAGCTCGCTGTAGCGTGCTTCAGTGCCGTGCCGATCCTGCGTAGGTTGTTCCACACAGCCATAGCCATGCTTGTTTGGACAGGCCATTGCTCACTGCCCTCATTTTTGTGCACGGAAACATGGCATCTGCTGAGCCTGTGCTTTCAATAGCTTTCCGTCTGGGGCAGCCTCTATTTGGACAAGCTTCTTCATCTAAACATCTGCAAGTTTGTCGCTCCCCCCCACCCCAAACATAATGACACCCGCACAAAAGGGAGATTTTAACGATCAATTCCTCATTTGAGGGAAATGTGAAAATAGCTTTGTTTTGCTGACCTGGAAAAGGGTGCTGATTTCTGCCAGCCAGTCCCTCTCATCTATTACCAAATTACCTCCAGATCAGCTCTCCACCCTCTAATCTTGATCTGCGCACACTGTTAGCAACATATTATTTGACCCTAAATGTGTTTTTCCTTCTCCATCTCTGCAGCCACAGCCCCGGGTACCACAATGGCATCAGTGTAATCAAAGCAATCCACCTTTGGCACCCAAACAGACATTAAGATCTGTGTGATTGCATGGCTCGTGGCAAAGCCAGATCATTGGATGAATGTGGTTTGGCCGAGCACAGTGTTTTCAAAGCACTTGCGGTTCACTTGGCTTGCTTTGTGAAGAAACTACTCTCTCTTTATTTCCATTACACTGTGATGTAAATTATGCTCTTTGCATAGCTCTCAGCACAGTAGCAATAGGCCTATATCCCTGCTGTTATAGTTATGTGATGCTGAAAGAGATGCACAGCGAAATGCCCCAATCCACTATAGTCAGGGTAGTTTTGTTGCGTTGCTTAAATCCATCTCTTGGTTTTTGGTTGCTGATGAGTAGCAATTTCAAATGTCATTTGGCTCATGTTGCATATATGAGGTTTGGTTTCTAATGGTGGTTAGGTTCCCAGACACTCGGCTTTTGATTGTAATTAACCTGACGTAGAAGTCATGGAAGCGTTGTCATTCTTTTCCAAGTGTTAAAAATTAAAGGAAGAGTTGTTCCACTCATCAGAGGCTACTGTGTGTCCTCGGTTACAGAAGTGGCATCTATCATCATCCCAGAGATAACATTGTTCAGTTGGTTAGCATAGTAGTCCTGTTTCACGGTCATGTAACGATAAGGAGGGTTATTGAAGCTAATTTGCAAATTATGGAGCACAATCGTTTCATCTCATTAGCTTACACGCTCTCTCATTTTAGACAATGAGAAGAGGGCCAAGGATGAAGTCATTGTTTGTCCATTTTATTTATGCAAAGTTAGCCCTCACGTCTCAACTTAACCTCTGTAGGTTGTAGTTGGGTTTGAAATGCAGTCAAGAAATGAAGAAGACCTGCATTATCTGCCTGCTACTAGTACTAAAGTGTCCTTTTACAGCAGAAGGAATGCTTTGCCTTCCTGTATGCATATTACAGGGCAAAGTAGATGCGGTCAATAACATGACCAGTCGTTAGTTCCCTCTAATAAGGGGACTTCCTTTTGGTGGAGTCACAAATATACTTTAGTCACAAATATAGCTCATCTCCAGCTGCTTCAGTTTTGTCGAACATCCTCACCTGGGCCCGCAGGGACCGGCGGGTCCTTCTCGGCTTGTAGGGCCTGCCCAGCTGAGGCGACCGCCAGCCCCCAGGGCGGTCAGATATCAAAAGTGGCACCGTTTAGCCTGAAACACCCCGCATACCTGACATGCTGTGCGTTGCCAACTGTGATTGAGTTGCAGCTCGCTCCTCCAGGACAGAGCCCGGCTCTCGCGCTCGCTCTCACATGAGCGTGCCAGGAACGCCAGGGCGAGTGACACGAGAGGAATGGAGCCGTTCCGCGAGTGCCTCTCTGAGGGGCCTGCGCTTTATTAAGACGCACAGAGCCCTTGCCCGAGATCGGCGTGACGGCATTAAGTCCTGACAGCTGTCAGGGAGGCCACTCTGAGCACATCTTAAAAATGTCCAATAAAAACAACCACTGCTGACATCTACCTGCTCCAGGACATACACAAGCCCTTCTTCTTTCCTCACCTTGTGTTTAGCAGTGAAAGTCTTTGTTTTGACAGTTTACTTGGGTATTTATTGAAGCGTGCCATGCAGCCCTGTGTTCAGACAGAGCGGTGCAATTTAAGCTCATGTTGGGTAACACTGTCTGGTTCAACAAGATTTACTGCTGTTTTTAAAGGGTGGTTTACTTTAGCTAGCATCTGGAGCCTTAATGCTAATCATGTTATTTGATCTCTTTTTGGTCTGCTTTTATTTAAACTCTTGTTCAGGTGGAGACTTATTATTTTTTTTTTAACTGAAAATCTATGACTGAGCAGAGTTGCCTCACAACCCCCCCCCACCCCCCTTCTCCCACCCCTGTGCCCTTCTCCCACCCCTGTGCCCTTCTCCCACCCCTGTGCCCTTCTCCCTCCCCTGTGCCCTCAGGTATGGAGTGACGCCAGAGAACATCATCCTTTACGGCCAGAGCATTGGCACGGTGCCCACGGTGGACCTGGCGTCCCGTTATGAATGTGCTGCCGTCATCCTGCACTCCCCGCTCATGTCCGGCCTGCGCGTTGCCTTCCCTGACACCCGCAAGACTTACTGCTTTGATGCCTTCCCCAGGTGAGTGGTGCTGGCTGATTGGTGTGGTTTTAGAGGCTGGCTGCCGCGGTCCGCAGCGCAGGTGCTCGTACTCTCGCAGTGCGCTGACCCCAGCCAGTGCACTACCTCAGCAGAAACACCGTCTGCTGCTCTCATGTTTTTCCCCTGTCAGCTCAGCCAGGTTCTCCGCCCTCTTCCTGCCACAAAGCCAATTTACTCCTTTCAGTGAAAAATACACACACCCAACTTTTGACTTGTGCAAGCACACACAGACACACACACGTTTAGTTTGGATGTCCATTATCATCAGGATATCTCTGGCTTTCCATCGTGTCATTATGTGTGATTTGGAATGCATTTACACGACACGTAGCCCTATGTTTTTTTTTTTGTCCGCCGAGCCATGCTCTTACAAAGTGCTCTAGTGCCTCTCTCACACGGGCTTCAACACGCCAATGAGGTTCCGCGCACACAGCCTCGCTCCAGCATTCTCTCCCCATCACATTGGCTGCCCTCAGCATGTTTCAGCTGCCCCTTTGCTCTTTGTTGTGCCACTGAAAATAGACGTTTGCTTTGAAAGTCGGGCGGCGACGTCACCGAGGTCCTGCTTTAACTTAGCACCTCGTAATGTGCGCCAGGCCTTTTTATGAAGCCGAGCTCAGCTTGTGCCCAAGTAATCAAGCGTTTATGGAACCACACAGCAGTCCAGGAGTTCTTTTGATCCAGATTTCTTGTCTAGGCTATTTCATTTTGTGGGTGCTTGGCTGGCTATGCGCAGGTGGAACTGTGCATGAGTGTACCATTTTCATATCCTCATTAGTTCTTTACACACCACTGTTTTTTCCTCACCTTCACCTCAGCTTACAGTCATGATCGCCGTGCAAACACAACAAACAAAACATATATCATTATCGCCATAAATAGCATGAAATATTGTGATATTAGTTTTGAGCCTAGTTTGAGGGAGGGGGCCAGTGTGGAGGGCTGAATGGCTAGGGGATTGCCTGCTCACATTGCTATCCTACACTACTCGGAGGAATCATCGCTCTCCGAAAAATCTTTAGAGGGATTATTTTGGCATGGCGGCCTGGAGACGATGAGTTGGCAATTAACACCATGACATCTGTCACATCAGTTCCTCGGCCTTCTCGATGACAGCCAGAGAGATTTAGTTCTGCCTATCGTTCGCTGGCAGCAGGTGGAAGAGGCACCACTAGTGTTCTATCCTTAGCAGACCTGACAGTGAGCTCTCCAGACTTATAAGCACAAGGAGAATGTAGTCAGGATATATTGCGTGCTTTGCTACATTATGCATTTCCACAGATGAAGAGAAGGCAATTTGAGGCGATCTATTAAAAAAATAATCATACAGAAATAATGAATATTAAACTGACGTGTTGGTGCAGCGGATCACAGCAAACTAGTGTGCTATTAACACCGTCTCCTCATCTCTTCGGAAAGAGACTGCCTCCTGAGAGTCTAAACATTTTTTTTATTTTTTCTCTGGGTGGGAGAGGTGAGTGGCAGCTAGAGAAGTGTAGCACACACCTTACCAGGATCTTTGATGTATTGTGCCACAGCTTTTGAAGTGTGTGTGTGTGTGTGAGCACGTTTGTGTTTTGTGTGTGCGTCTGGAGATGCTCGTTGCGTCTAGCTGCCACGTCTGGCGCTAGAGATAAAGTGTAAACATGACATTTGAGGCCTCAGCTGCGTGAGCGCGCAGAGCCTCAATCAGAGAGCCGTCTCCATTGAGTGGACAGGATGTGATGGAGCACTTTTGTATGGGCTCCACTTCAGACTTGGCCACTGTGTTTTCATATCGCCTTACAGCACGCCATTTATCACTTAATGTGTTTTTCGGCATTTTTCAGGTAGGAGGACCTGTTTTTCCTCTTTACAAAAGCCATTTCTCAGCTAAGAGGACAGCTCTGTTTTTCAATGGTCTGGCCAGTGCTGGGTTGTGGAAACTGTAGCGGTCCTTTGAGATGAAGATTACATTTTTGTTTTGAAGTCTTAAGGAGGATGACACGTGCTGGTGCCCTGTTCTGTCTGAATACCTTCCTCAAACAGGCGTCGCGTGGCTAGCGCTTTCACACGCTGTTGATTTAAGTGCGGTTCAAGTTTGTTGCGCGTTAAGCGTTTTAGAGACCCCTCCAAAGATCAAAGCAAGTGCACGTGTGTGATTTCGGACACGCGTGTGAATTTTAATTCACAGTACTGGTCCCCCGCCGTGCTGAGAGCATGGCACACTGTACACTCGACTGGGCTTTAATGAGACCCGCCACTGGAGCGCCTGTGCAGAGATTTGAAGGAGCCCTGGCCAGCCATTTTTTAATATCAGCAGGTGAATGAGCTTTTGATCCCAGACCTGTGTGGTACACACGCAGAATAACAAGCACAAGCAAATGAGCTGTAGAGGCTGGGCTAGCCTGAGCAGGACTCAGTCAGGGCTCACAACATGTTTGTGTGTTTGTTTTGTTGGGGGGTGGGTGGGTGGGGGTGGGGTGGGGGGGCTGGAAATGGCAAAAGAGAACCATGCAATTTGTCTTTGCTCTGTAGCCTGTTCAATTGATTTCTTGCTAATTGTAGTAATCGCACACTGTAGTGCAGAAGCTGTCAGAAGTATGCCCCTAGTGACATGAACAACAACAACATGTACATTGGTCATGATCGGCATGCATGTTTATCCAAATGAAAGGATTCCTCAGAATTACAGGCCTTGAATGATCTTTGTATGTTGGCAGTTAAAAGCCTACATGTACTTGACATTTATTGTAAAAACTACAAACAAAGCTTCTGAGCCAGCAGCCAACAGTTGATTATGTGGCTTTCATTTCACTTGAATGGAGTAGGATCATTGTCCATAATATAAACCCTATGAAAATGTAAAAAAAAAAAAAGACCTTCATATCATCATTTGTG
Organism: Alosa sapidissima; assembly: GCF_018492685.1. NCBI lineage: Eukaryota > Metazoa > Chordata > Actinopteri > Clupeiformes > Clupeidae > Alosa > Alosa sapidissima. The sequence goes on along the minus strand of NC_055970.1, from coordinate 18,370,921 downwards.
AAACTGAAAGTAAGTAAGCAATTACTGATATTTCTTATGCAAGTTCACTTTTCACAACAGAACATTGAAATAATACATTGTTATGCAACACCTGAAACTTTCACCTTCTATTTGCATGAGAACTATTTTGTTTTCCCTCAGCGGAAACCACAAAAAGGGGTAACAAAATAATTTAAAAACAAATCTGTGTGAATTATCCTCTCTTGTTTTGGCAAGTAGCTGTATAATAAGCAATGCATTGGCAATACATTATCCAATACTTATTTGTTTAAAATGGTTAGAATGTCTAGAGTTTGTTTTAAATCAGTTACAGCTTTGAACAGAAGAAGTGATGCCATGTAAACATTACAGCCTCAAACAAATTAACATACTGGCATTTTATCACTACCTCATTAGATTTGCACAATTGGACCACATTTTTTGGATAAAGGTGTTTGTGTGGAGTTCATTATAATCAAGCTATTACTCTAATCATCCGCTGTTTTATTTGGCTCCCTATAATCCGTCACTTTGATAGTGATCCTTCATATCATCACATGCTTTTGTGCTCTTAACATAAAAGTGAATTGTTGGTTGACAATATTCCTGGAAGATTCTGAAGCCTTTCCATTTGAGGGATCTTGGTAAAGGGTTTGCTGAGAGTAGGTTTAGAAGCTCTCCTGAAATTCGATTCTTTTGTGATGTCCTATAGCCACTCACACATGAGGCTGGCATTTTCCAAGCAGAAATGATTTAAGTGGTCTGAATCTGGGGTCTTATTGTGGCAGTAATTGCGACGAACTTCGGTTGTAATCTCCGAGCAAAAGATACTGTCTGCCCCTGGCTTTATCCTTTCAGAGTTTTTTTTTAGTCAAGCTAGTCACAATGATCACAAGTCTGCAAAACAAGTCAACAGAAAGAAGGCTGACCCAGAATTCATTCTTTTCTCTTCAGGCTGCTTTGCCTCACTCACTCACTCTGGGTGGAAGTGGAATTAATGGTAGCTACAGGGTAAACACTTCATTATATTCCGATTGTTACTCTCTCTCTCTCTCTCTCTCACTGCTCTGTCTGTCACTATCCCCTCTCCCTTCTCCTCCTCTTTGATGAATAGATCCTAGATACTTTTTCTCTCTTCCAGTGCCTGCTTATGCTGGAGCTTTTGTAATGACTTCTCTGTAGTGAGCAATTGAAATGTCTGTGTGCTAATGGGGCGATGTCCGTTCGCGGACCACGTCTGTAATGAATGTGCAGTTAGGCCATGCTAATGGGATCGGGCGCCAACACGCTTTGATGCCAAGCAAATAGGCATGTGGGTCGGGATAGGGCATCGTATTGATGCGCTCAGGTGTTTTGTTTTTTTAAAGGTATCTGTTGAGGCCTTAGGTGATGGTGGAGAGAGCAGCCATAATTGATTCTGCATTACCCAACTCCTGGTGTTGTCAAAAGAGCTGAACTTCTAAGGAGTGAGTGAGTGAGTGTGTGTGGCCTATATTTTCCTCTGCTGTCCAGTGGTCTTTCAACTTCTCATGAGACATATCTTGGTGTCAGTGGGCAGAGTACTGACAGTACCAGGAAGATTGTGCCTTTCTGTGTGTATGTGTCTCTGTCCATTGCACCATCCAGAGCCACAATCAGATCTCTTGCTACTAAACGCCAGGCTTAATGCCGCCATGTGCGAAAGAATTGTGAATGGACAGTCGAGACTTTATGAAACTTTAATGAGTCGGCCGTCTCCAAAGATTTCGCTTGGCTGCAGTGTGGAATGGTTTGGAATATTAAGTGCATCCACGGTGAAAAGGTGTCAGATGAGCTTCCCCCCCCCCCCCCCCTCAGCCTCACCCTCGTCCAGGGGAAAAGGGAAGAGGCAAGTGTGGTGCTAAATTTTGATGTTGCTTTTGGCAGCTCGGAGCTCCAGATGCTTCACTGGAGCTCGGAAAGCCCAGTCACTCTGGCATCTCCCATTTTTCTTTCAGGCTTCACACAGTGTGCGCATAACAATGTTGTCATTGTGCCACACTTGTGCTTTTTTTTTCTTTCTGGGCTTAAAGTGTCCATGTCTCTCTCTAATAGTGTATGCTTTTGTGATGTGTATGAGTGTGCGTGTTAAGGAGCCCATGAGGGATGGTGCTGGGAGGGAAAGCAATCAGCGGGCGAGATATCGGGATGGAACCAAAAAGAACGGCAGTGAAGAATTTAGAGGTTCGGCTTAAAGAGAACGGCAGGGATCTCACAGACAGGGTCACTGTGCCACACGTGGAATATCGCTTTCCCCCTGCTTGGATCTTTAAAACTTTTATACAAACATTCCTCTCTGTCTTTTTTACCCCACCGTTTCAGCTCTCTCTTTCTTTCTTTCTTTCTTTCTTTCTTTCTTTCTTTCTTTCTCTCTTTTTTTCTCTCTCTTTCTCTGCACTCCCTACCAATATCCAGAAGAGCAGGCACTGCTCTCTTTATTATGCACCTTGCACAGCACAGGATCCAATCCACGCAGAGAGATGAAAGCCCCCTTTATCGCGCTCCCATCCGTGTGAATGGAATCAATGCTGCTGACTCTGTTTCGCACTGTTTAGATAATTGTCTTCGTCTGTCTAGAATGTAATTACTCCGTCACTCTGTCCATACATTAATCTCCTACCTAACCCCAATTTCAGAGTCGCCGCTCTCTAAGGAGACAGATAAGCAACAATTAGTCATGCAGTGAGCTAAATTAATTAGTATGCATAATTGAAATGAAGCTGTTAGAGAGGTAGCACGAGGCCCCGGGCCCAGACTCTCATCCCCCCACGGAACATCCTCAGCGGGAGTACGGTGACTACCGAGCATAAAATGGGACATTTATGCACCTTTTTTTCAGGTCCTCACATTGCGACTTGTTTGTGCTTTTCCTTTTCCTTTCCTAGTTTCTGTCTAAGTATGCAAACATGTGATTTGACACATTTAAGACAGACACAATCGCCCGCCCACACACATAGAGGCACTTTGCAGCTTTGAATGAATGTTTGTGTTGTTCGATACAGGCTCAGTTTTTTTTTTTTTTTTTTTTTTTTGGCAAGAACATTCGTTATCTCGTCAGGCCAAAAAAAAAACAAAAAAACAAATGTGCAAAGAAAAAGAGTTTTGTTTCTCTTTGAAGTGCTCATCCTTCTCTCTCATCCTTTCTAGCAGTGAGGAACGAAAAGTTAAGTAGAAAAATATACTATGGAACAGCAGTGGTTATTCAATCATTTGTTCTTTCTTTCTTTCTTTCTTTCTTTCTTTCTTTCTTTCTTTCTTTCTTTCTTTCTTTCTTTCTTTCTTTCTTTCTTTCTTTCTTTCTTTCTTTCTTTCTTTCTTTCTTTCTTTCTTTCTTTCTTTCTATTTTCAGTATTGACAAGGTGTCCAAGGTGGCATCTCCTGTGCTGGTCATTCACGGCACGGAGGACGAGGTCATCGACTTCTCACACGGCCTGGCCATTTACGAGCGCTGCCCTCGCGCCGTGGAGCCTCTGTGGGTGGAGGGAGCTGGCCACAACGACATTGAGCTCTACGCTCAATACCTGGAGCGACTCAAACAGTTCATCTCCTTTGAGCTGCCCGCCTCCTGAAGACCCCCGCTGCCATCCACCGCCCCTGCACCAACACACACCTATAACACCCCCCCCCCCCCCCCACACACACACACACACACACACACTCTCACCTCCCCCTCCCCCAGCCCATGTTCAGTCAGTAGACCCTAACGCACATATTTGATCTGGTCCTCCGTGAAAAGGGGGTTGGAGGATCTGATCGGTATTTTGCACTTGCTACCGAAAGCTGAACATTTCCCCAGCCTCTTGAAGATATGATCATTGATTGCCCATTTTGTCTGTGTTGGGGTTGTGACTGGATGGGGGAGGAGAGGAAAATACATTTTAAATAATTTTGAAGTGACTTTGTATTCTTTTTTTATATACCTGACAAAGAACACTGACATTTTTTGCACCTCACTTGCGTATTAAATGTTTTGTTTTGTTGTATTATTTTCTCTCCCTTTGATTGATTTTGTTGACTACCCATGCAGGGTAAACGGATGCACTTTTTTGTGCTGAAATTTTCAGGTGATTGCTCTTTATGTTCTGATGTGTTTTTTTTTTTTTTTTTCATTTGTTGATTTTCTTGGCATTCCATTTTAATCTCCTTGCAGAAAATGAGAGGAATTCAATGTTTTTTTGTTTGTTTTTTAACTGACATGGCCAGTGTGTGGTGTGTATGTGGTATGACTACACTACCCAGGGAACACTCCTCAATGAGAATCTTAAGCTGTGCTGACAACTGGAACACCTGCGGAAATGGCTCCTGATTGAAGTATCACCATGTACTGTGGGCTTGGTAAGGTTACGGGAATGTGTTTTGTGGGATCGGGAGGGTAATCTTTTGGGGTTTTCAGCTCTGAGATATGATGCTTCATTTAACTGCGGCAATCAGGGCTCTCTTATCTGGGCATGTGCTATGTGTCGCCTCCAAATAATTCATGACATGATGGTGTGTACAAATCAGTGTGGAACCATGTTTAATTTTTTTTTTTTTTTTTGGGGGGGGTGTCGAGAAGGATTGACACTACATCAAAAGCCTTATGTCCTTTGACATTTTGCTCCAACATTCCTTTTAATAAAATCTAGGATGTGGGGTTTCCATGATGTTTTTGAGAAGGGGGTACTGCTAGCTGCTATTTGTTGGATAAATCACTGTGAAACCGGACTTTGCTCCACCAAGGTACAGGACTACATACTGACCACATAGAGCCATCTCTCAGCTGCTGCAGTTTTTTGCTGAATCCTCAACATCTAATTCACTCCCCTTAAAAACGCTGAACCTCTTCTCAGTTATGGAGGTCCTGCTTTAGCTACAGGACAACTTGGCATTTTCAAATGTATAGATGTCTGGTGAATAACATAGGGCCATCACAATTTTTGGATTTTTTTATTTTTATTTTTTTGGCTGCTGCTGATTGTCTGCTGAAGGGGGGGGAATCCTCAACAAGAGGAGAAATGACTGTTATTAGGTTGTCATCGATGCTGGATATGACATTTGAAGGATTAAGGATTTTTTTTTTTTTCTGGAAAAGGGATTTGTGATGGGTAAAATTTCACTTCATTATCGTGTTGCTGTAAGGTGATGTCCGGGGGGGTGCTGATTTGACTATTGTGTCATGGAATGTTGTTGTTGTTCTTTGTCATGATTGAAGTGGTCTGATGATGGAAGAAATGAGCCCTCTAGTCTATAATATTGCTCCTTAATGTTTTTTTTTTTTTTGTTTTTTGTTTTTTTAAATATACCTTTTTAGGGAATGACTGAAGATGAATCAAATGGAGCCCTGTTGCTTTTGATACTGATGTTTTTACAGTGTTTCCAGTAACTGAATCTATTTACACCTCTTTAAATGCTGGTTTGTAAGATAATTAACTATACACCTATCTCATCTATAGACATGTAATACATGAATAATGGTATATAGCCTTCTTGATTTTTTTGACACTGGAATAACTGTATGCAACTATAATGCAGAAAACCTAGGTGGTACAAAATGTTGTTAGTGTAAGTTTTGACTATAAAAATCAAAAAGCCTTAAATGTGCCGTGAGACAGATTAATGTTCTTCATGTTGGCTTTTGTTGCCTCAAAGCAGCAACAATGGATGTCGTCTTGCTCATAAAGGAATAAAGGATGCATGGAATCTCACCCAGACGTGTTTCTGTGATGCGTTCCCAACACAGCCTTTGTCATTTCCCACTTCATGCATGTTCTTTTTTTCTTCTCTCTCCTTTTTTTTTTTTTTTTAAATTTGCAGACCTGGCTGGGTCTGTTACTTGTGATCTGTTAATCCCTGTAGCACAGGGCACATGGAACGCCACAGACGTCCATACTGTATTGTTGGCTGGCTAGGCGGAGCATGGCGGTCCGGACATGGAGGGGAAACACTAAACCGTCTCCACTTGCAGAGGGACCGTGTACATTGGACCTGAGCCAGGAGTGCTGCCAGAGCAGGAGTCTGTCAGGGTGGGAGCCAAGATCCTGTTTAACATGTCTGTCGGTCATGTGCCACAGAGCTTCATCGGCCTGCGTTAGGGTAGCATGCACAATAATATGTTTTAAGATCACTTTCAAGGAAGGAATGAAATGCACAATGTTTGGACTACCATTTTCTTATGAGAATTAAGTTCTTTTCACATAAAATATACTAATTTTAGCGCTTGACAAATGGAAAAACAAGCACTTTATACTAAGCAGCATATTTAATGTCTGTGTATCAGTTTGAGGTGACGTGAGAAAATAGTTTATTTTAGTTATAAATGTTAAAGGGGATTGTGTTCTAAGAAGTAAAAAACAATGATATTCTTGCAATGAGCCAGTAAGTAGCCGACGACCACAGGTTCACCTGAAGGTGAAACATTTCATCACCTGTGATTTGAATTCGTTCATAGAATTCATAGTCTCGAATTCTAGAATTCATTCATCCACGGCTAGTAGCTGGCTGGGACCTTTCCTATATGGTTTGCGTTCAAAAGACTCACCTCACCTTACAGCTGAAAAAGCGTGAAAGACCTTATTTGGATTACATACAACAGAGGCAGTGCTCTAAACTTCCTTCCTTCTCCCCACTGTTTAGTTACTACTTCATTTATCAACCTGCAAATATTCAAACAGAATAACCGATAAGCACCCTTCACTTCATTTGTGTCAAGCTACCTTCAAGCACACCCTGGGCCATTGGGACACATGGCACAGTGATGGAGACAGTTGTGAAGTGAAGTCAATAGACATTGATATGTGGGTTTCTACATCCGTCCGCTGTCGGCTGTCCTACTTCCCACACTTCACGCCACAGAGTCTGCAAGGAAGCCAACCTCATCAAATTCTCAGAAACCACACTGCACAGGAAGTTGCTGAATGCCTCAGTGAACCTGCAATGATTTGATGAATTTGTAGGCATGCCCTTGAGTACACTTGTGTAAAATATCTGTTCAAGATTGTGTCTGATAAGACCACATTAACAACTGGAGCCTTTTGCAATCATATGTACCATAGCCTACACACCCTTAATAGCTTGAGGCCTCCACCTCTCGTATAGTAGAATCAATGTGCTCAAGAAAACCTCCAAGATTTTCTTGCAATTTCTCCAAGATGTCAGTCTGAACTGAAAGAGTTTTTTCACACATTTGTGCGACATTGAGTTATTTGTGACTCAGATAAAGCCAGTGGCTCTGTAAATTAAATAGATTTGACTTGACAATGTTGTGCTTGCCTGGTATGCCTGGATGGTTTAAGCCATCTGAAGTCTGCAACAGAGAATGAAGCAAATAACTCCCACTCCCTCTGTTCATGCATTAAGAAGTAGGTAAAGCCAATGTTAACTTACATTTTTTTTATATATACTCTTTTGATCCTGTGAGGGAAATTTGGTTTCTGCATTTAACCCAATCCGTGAATTAGTGAAACACAGCACACAGTGAGGTGAAGCACACACTAATCCCGGCGCAGTGAGCTGCCTGCATCAACAGCGGCGCTCGGGGAGCAGTGAGGGTTTAGGTGCCTTGGTCAAGGGCACTTCTGCCGTGGCCCACTGGTCGGGGCTCGAACCGGCAACCCTCCGGTTACAAGTCCAGAGTGCTAACCAGTGGGCCACGGCTGCCCTCTAGCACTACAAACTTCACGGTTAGCACTACAAATCAATTTGATACAGGTTAGGCCTACCTTTTTTTATAATTAACATGAAGAATCTTTTTATGTAACTGCTTTACCTGGTCGACTGCTGTTTGTACATGTCAATGATGTTTTCCACCAGGAGGTCTGCATGCATAGACTCCATATCGGTCCAACACAACCTCATGTAGTCAGGATGGTCAATGGAAACGGTTACCATTGCAGGTTCAAGTTTAGATCTCAGATTTGTCCATATGAAGAATTTGGTTCCAAAACGCCATATCCTCCATTTCAATGAATTTTCATAAATCATTTTTTTTTTTTTTTTACATTTTGTTTTCCAGGTGATGTCAGTGGAACTGTAATTGGGTTATTGTCATTTGATTTATCTTTATATTTATCTTTACTCAAACAAAACAGCAAAATTGCAATTTTATTGGTATTACCTGAAAAACACAATTAAATAACATGACTTATTAATGTTTTTAAAAATGGAGATGCATTTGGAAACCAAACTCTTCATATAGCCTCTGGAAGGACGCTGCCTCACACATGAATCAATGATGAACCTACTCCATGATCATTATTACCATGTAGGTAACTGTTGTTTGGACATATAGCCTAGCCCAGGGGTTCTCAAACTTTTCCACGACAAGGCCCCCCAAATACCACTAGGTTCTGGCCAAGGACCAGATGTGTTATTAAACCCATCGACAATACTACGGCAAATGTAAAAATACATTAAGCTAATCCTAATAATTATTTTAGCCACAAGCACTTCGCGATGGAGCATACAGTGTGTACAAATTGCATTTGGGGTTTTCTGCTATATGAGATATATCACTCTACTATTATTCCCATTATCATGGAAAATATAATGTTCAGATAAGCGACAAATTATTATAATGGCATTGTATAACAACCAATCATAGTCATTTAAACATTTTCAAATGTATTTATTTGTTGCTTTTATTTTTCCTTCCAACTTGCTGAGGCCCCCATGGCACCCCCTCGCGGTCCCCCAGGGGGCCCCGGCCCCCACTTTGAAAACCACTGACCTAGCCTACACATTTTGCCCCTGGAAGTATGAGTAGTGTGTGCAGTGAACAAACTTTGAAGATTGGTAGGGTATTGTTGTGCACACTGGAGGCTCACATGATAAATAAATGAGGCAGGTGATTATAAAGTTGGGTGCTTCTTAAAAGTTGAGACTTTACAGTTTCGTCCAGTTGCCAATAGATAATTAGAAAACTGAATAATGGAATACAATATATTAAAAGGAAAACTGCATGGGAATGATTACTGTGAGAGCTGTAGTCTTGCGCCCCAGACTTGCCTGTGGCGGATCTGTTGGCACGTGTCACACACAATGAGTCTGAGTGGCTAAATGTTAAGAACAACAACAACATAGTCAGCCTTATGTCATCATAATGACTATGAGACTGTAGAGACATTTACGCATTCATGACCAAGACTGCTATTTCTAAATTTGTTTAGAACATGACTCCTGTGCAAACTAGTTCAACTATTATTTTCCCCGACTCCCCAACGTAAACAGCGACCTCTGTGGATAAACGATGATGACAGAGAACTACACCGATCAATGAGAATATGACCAAACGGTTGTTGCGAAGACTTGAGAGCAGCATCAAGTAAAGCAGAGTCGGTCACCTGTCTGCGCAGATTCTGCTAACCTCTCGATCGCCTTTGACATATTTATATTGTTCAAATTTTTGGGCAAATAAAAATAGCCAATGGGTGTGAGAGAGATATAGAATGCGAACACAATTTCTAACGTAAACAGAGCCTCGATTATTTGCGTCGAAAGTCACTTTTTATTGTGCCGGTTAACAGGCTCTCATCGTGAAAACGCATCTACCACTGTGCAGGACTGCATTCTGTCCATCCCTTTTGAACTAGCCTATCCATCTGTGTGCCGTTATGGCTAATTTTTCGAAATTCATAATTTGTCTGAATGTTGAGGATGGAGTTTGACAACAGGCTACAAAATGCGCGCGCGCGTTATAAACTCTCCACATGTTACCCTAAATCTGAACTCATTAGTGGCTTAACTGGCTAGGTTTCGGTCTACATGAGAGAGAGAGAGAGAGAAAAACCTCTCTGCAGGGAGGAAGTCATGCTCAAGATCCTCTGCTTGAGAGGATAAACGAGCCTCCTTACTCACTCCTCGATACATAATGTAGCCTAGTGTACTGTTCTTATTCACACACGTTGGCGTAATGTTTGTAGCCTACTGTAAATGGAATCTGAGCGAAAAGGATTGCTTAGGAATTTAGAAGACCAATCACATTCGAGTGGGCGTGGTTTGCCTCAGCTGTTGTAAACAGTGAGCGCAGTTCCAAACCTGAAGCAGAGAGGTTTGTATAAATATGAGACCACTCGCTCCCTGCACGATCAGAGCCGACACTTGTACACATGGTCTCTATCAGACCTTTTCGGCATCAACTGTCTAAGGCTGCACTTCGCCAAGAAGTTGTCAACGATAGGCCCTGCCCTTATGCTACAGGTTGGTCTGTCTTTATGGAGTTATACCTTTTGGGATATTAAAGAATCCTAGATTTGTCATTCAGGTGTTTGCTACCAAGTGAAGGCAGAATTTGCTGCCAAAGCTACAGGTGTATGTGAAGGGAAAATAGCTGCATTTTACTCGCTGTGGACTACTGAGAAGACGCTCCGAGCAATTGGTGAGAGCGGCGTTTTAATTCTGTAAAGGTGTGCCTTTTGTGATTTGGTTGCCTGTCGATTTGGGTCATGCATTTTAATGTGTCTTCTCTAGCATTTTTTCTTAATGAAAGAATAGCTATCAGCTGTTATACTTAAAACTTCAGACTTATTACAGGTAGGCTATAAACGCAATCGTTTCCTCGCTTGTGTGCATTTTAGCCGAAACAGCGCAATTAACAGGACCACGGTCTACAGTGGCATCATATTTCATCAGGTGCAAGCTGACGTGCGTGTGAATTGTCTAAATTATTGTAAAGACCAAATGTAAGATTTCAGCAAAACGGCAACAGTAAGGTAGGCTATTTAGGTCAGCTACACTCCCTTACTCGCGTCCAGACGATGCATTTTCTTGTTCGGCGGCGCGTCAAGTTGATTTTCTTGCTTTTCTGTTGATCGTGCACCTTGCATCCAGCGGCGGAGATACCGCTATCAACTCTAATGTCCGGTCACAATTGATCAGGTTTGTATGCCATCCACATGCATCATGTAAGACAATAACATAAATGATGCTGCTGATATCTTAACAAATTCATGGTTCATGCCTGATAGATAATCTCGTAGAAGCAGATACCTACTTCTATGACAAAGATGCATTCTACGGGGACTATCGATCAGAAATCAGAGTGGCGGTAAGTTTGCTTCTTTTTCTAATTTGTTTAGCCTAATGCATAATTTCATATTTTGGAGGAATGCATGTCTATATGTGAAGCATTACAAATTTGCCTTGAAATGAAGCGATTTGAAGTTTTAGTTATTTATTTTCTGCTAATTAACGTCTGGGGAAGAAAAAGTTGAGATCAATTTTACTCAGTTTAATCTCTATTGCCACCTGTCCTGACATTTAGAGATGGTAGCATGTGGGCCTAAACTCCCTGTATTAGTCATAAGATTGAAAATAGTCAGATAGAAATCTTGGTAGAAACCTCATAATAAATCATATCATTGACTGAGATTGCACAGTCAGGTCATCAAAGGGTCTTGGCTTTGGTGCATATGCACTCTCTCACTGTTCAATAGATTAAATATGTACAGCTGGCGGTATCTATCTCTTTGGGATTGCCTGACTCAGTATGTGTTTGCATTGGTACTGCCTGTGGCCTTGGGATTCCTGAGCTGGCATGCCTCTGCTCGGCAGAGCTGTAGTAGGCTACCCAGTCAGCCCTGTGCCATCGCGGTGGACTGGGCCACAAGCCAGACTCCACAGTTTATTTGAGGAAGCTATCACGCTCCCACATACTCTGAAAGGGAAAGACACACGTATTGTGTCCTCACAAGCCCGCTGGCCGGGATGTTGGCTGCTGTCGATTTGGAAATAATAGCTCTTTATATCTTTTGCCCGGAAACTAGTGTAGGGTTTGTCCATCCATCAACCATTAAATGGTCTGTGAAATTGTCTCGTGGAAAGGTTCTCTGTCTTTGCACAGTGCAATGGATTTCTGCATTTAGGAATATCATTTTGACTTTGCCGTTAGTTGAGAAGTGAAAAATGAAAAATCATTACCCAAATGCAATGCTATGAGATTTGATTTGCAAGCTCCAGCATTCAGAAAGCAGCAGGTAACCCCTGTCTCCAAGCTGATTATAAATCTAGCAGAAACGGTGTCAGGTAAAGCCCTGCTTTTTCCCTGTTGATGCTTATTTTAAGGCACACATTAAACACCCTAGAGCCAAAATGGCTGGCTGTCCACTGACCCAATTTCCAGACAGGTGGATGTAGACAGATCTCCTCTGGCTGTGGGCCTTCTCTAGGTGCTCATGTCTCCTCTCTTCTCCTTTCCTCTCTTCTCCTCGCCTCTCTTCTCTTCTCTTCTCCTCATCTCATCTTCTCTCCTCTCTTCTCTTCTCCTCTCCTCTCCTCTATTCTCTCCTCTCTTCTCTTCTCCTCTCCTCTCCTCTCTTCTCTCCTCTCTTCTCTTCTCCTCTCCTCTTCTCTCCTCTCCTCTCCTCTCCTCTCTTCTTTTCTCCTCTCCTCACCTCTCTTCTTTTCTCTCTCCTCCCCATGTGCTAGAGGACAGAGGACCTCCTTCTCTGTTCCTCCATCACAAACGCCATAGACCCTGCTGTTACTGATACAGCACATTTATCATGCTGGTGCCTTACAAATAGGACAGCGGTATAGCTAATTACCCTGCAAGTGAATTAGGTGAGATTTGAATATTAAAATGAAAGAGATTAAGAAGGTATTTAGTCAGTTTTCCCCCCTGACAGTGTGATACTAATGGGATTTGACTTGAGACCTTAAACTGCAGATCTTGGCATAGAAATAGAAAATAGGCTGTGAAATCTCTTCGCCAGCCAGCTGTGGAATCATAGTAATGTGTCTTAAAGTTACAACACTCATAACATTATTCTAACAACCGTTGTTCTACTGATGCATTGCAATAGATGTTAAAGTCAATATGGCAAACAAATTGTTTTGTGGATTATTGCACGCATATATTAGTTTTATGGTTTTCTGTGTGAATGTCTGAGTGTCGCCTGCTATTTCAAGCCATTGTGCTGGCATGTGTCTGTCTCTTCAAAGCCAGTGTTGAGGGAATATTCCAGATGCTGTCTAAGTCTTAAACGAGTGACCACAGATTAACTGTAGGCTATCCTGGAATGACTCAGAGTTCAGATGAAAGTCCTGGCAGAGAAAAGGGGCTCGCTTGCAGCGTGCCAAGTTATGTGTTTAGACAGGCATACCTCATTACGTGTATATGGGAGGGCCTTGTAGATGCCATTAATAAGATGATCGAGAATAACATGAGGAATATGACTAATGGAACCCAAACAGAATTCCTCCCTGGCCTTCCAACTATTGTGATGATCTATTTTGGCAAGCTGCATTTGTAGGGCACAACCCCTATGTCATTCGTTAAAGCTTGTGCATGCAGTATGTTTGCGGCACTGGAGACATGGATCAATAATACAAAAGTAATGTGAGATAATGATGTCTAATGAAGTGATGAAGTGACAATAACAACGTCACTGACCTTTTCACTCCGCTGGCCCAAATAGAGAGAGAGAGAGAGAGAGAGAGAGAGAGAGAGAGAGAGAGAGAGAGAGAGAGAGAGAGAGAGAGAGAGAGAGAGAGAGAGAGAGAGAGAGAGAGAGAGAGAGAGAGAGAGAGAGAGAGAGAATCACAATAGTCAAAAATGTAATTTCAGTAAATTGCAGAAGCACATGAGAGGACATGTTTAGACCTGAGCTTCGTTTAGCTGTCATGGATGGAAATACATTCTTGTTGGGAACAGTATACAGGTAAATGGGTGTGACTAGCGGAAAGAAAACATATGTAGAAGTTCACAATGGTATCTATTGCTTTTATTGTGCAAAATGCAAACAGATGAAACAAAACTCTACAACAAATACAGCTACATGTTTTATTTCCCTGGTGAAATTAGCATTATGCATGTTCCATATGCATAATGCATATGCATGTATTAGCAGGAGATACAGATACATTTGTGGACAGAACATGTCTATCACCTCATATCATATCTGAAAGGGCAATGATTTATACTTATTCTAAATGGGCAGTAGAATCAGAGCAAATATGTGGAGATACTTAAGGTCGTGAATTAGCTGGGGAAACCGCTGGAGCCATCACTCTCAGTCAAAAACTAATCCCTGCTGATACAACGGCGCGTTTGTCACTCCTCACATCTGTCAAAGCCCAAGTAATTCATAGCCTGTCAGACATCCCGCATGGGTCTGCTTCAGTCATTTCATGTTGACGTTACAGATGAAAGAATCCCTTGGCCAATGGGAGAGAGAGAGAGAGAGAGAGTGAGAGAGAGAGTGAGAGAGAGAGAGAGCACTCCGACTGTTTTCCTTTGGAGAAAACAGAGAGAGCGGAGGCATTTAGCACAATAAATCAGGGGTGGCGATGCTTTTGGTGCCAGTGGTCTCAGCCACTGTGCACAGTTGGAACGTCACCGTTGCCAGACCGATGCCATTTCCAACGATCAGCTGGAAGGCAGGGCAGTGAAACGGAATGGAGAGAATGGTCTGGGCTGACAGCCCCACAAAGAGGAGATGATGGACGGCAAGGCCGGTCATTTGGAGAGAGGAAGCACACCTGCTCTTCTCCAGTAATGTATGACTGTAGACCAAGAGGAAAAGGGATGGTTTAAGTCCTAATGATAGGAGCGGAGAGACACCTGTGATAGGCCCGTGTTGTGTATACGGCACGCCACTATGGTCTAGTAAATCTTGTGTAACGGCTGTACATTTCCATTTGGCCAGCTTTGTGGCTCGGGGGAGTAGCATTCATCTGGCGGAGGTGGGGGGTAGAATTTAAAGGAGCGCTGTTGGAACCTTGATCAGAATCGGCATCTCTAGAGGAGAGGTTGAGGGGGGGGCCACCTGCTGGTCCTCAGACATGGAACCATATGTTGGAGGAGTCTCCAGGCCCTCCCCAGCGCGCCTGGAATGTACACACTGGTACTCGGTCCAGATCACATGTGAGCATGGTAACAAAACCTTGTATTGCACACACCGAGTATCTCCGTGTGTGTGTGTGTGTGTGTGTGTGTGTGTGTGTGTGTGTGTGTTTGTACATGCTTATACTGGTGTTTGTGCCTCACCACTGCATCGTCAGCGTGAATAATTTATGATGGAGATGGCGAACAGAGAGAGAGAAGAGAACAGCTGTTGTTGTGGAATTTATAGAACATGAAATGTCACCGACACATGTACGTTCCAGCTTTGTGGTTTTATTTTTCGCTCAGGCTAATTTTTTGGGGAATATTCTGCAGCACATCTGATCATAGTAAACAATCAGGATGCAGAATCCCAACTGAGAATACGAGCCTCACTGTTCTTTCAACAAAAAAGCCAATCCAGCACATTTTATCATTTCAATTCTTTTTTTTCTTCTTCCTCCAACTTGAAATGAGATGTTTGGCATTGATTACTGGGCTAAAAAATCGTGCCTGAATCCGTTTAGGGGGAGAAAAAAAATTGCGTAACCAGAGCTAAGACAAACAGGTCTCACAGTCGGGTCGACCTAATGTTCTTCTCACGGTTACAACCCGCAGATCTGTGTTTGTCCTCTCGGAACTTAGACCCCGCAGGCTCTGCAGAACGCAGTCTGGAGCCCGTCCTGTGCTGGACGAGGCTGTTTCGGCTTAAGAACAGCCGCCCCTGCATGATGTTGGGGCTCACCTTTCACCCCTCTTGACCTCTTGACCTTGGGGTCATGTTTAGGTTTGCTTTTTGTGACGTAGTACAGACGAGTCGTTTGGCAAAGTGAGAAGGGAGGGGTGTCTGTTGAACCCTTGTGTGATAGGAGAGTCTTAAACATTTCATGTTGAATATAGTTGTATAAAACGGTGCACTTGTCTCATATATTGTTCGGGGCAGTAAACAGTCTATGGCAAACCGTATAATTGTTCTCTCAGCACAGTCATAACTGATTGGGGTGTCTCTCACTGGATGGGAACAGACGGTTCTGGCTGCAGTGCCCTTGTCATAACACAAAACACTCCGCTCTATATTGACATGACTATCAGCCAAATTCCATAAAGAGTGTAGTGTTTAAGTGATATTCTTCTTCTCATTTGTCAAATTTAGAAATTCATGAGAAAGTGATTCGTTGAACATATTTTTAGGATCAATGGATCACTGACTTAATGTTTTTCATTAAATCCACAAAGTAACAATGTCCTGGACCATTGACTAGACACTCATAAATTGAAGAAGCCTGCAAATCATTTTGAGTCCTCCCTCATGGTTTTAAGTGTGCACAGATCTTTAAATAAGCACAGACACATGTCAGTCAGTTTATCAGTCAGGCATCTATTTGTCTGGTGATGATGATCAGTCGTGATTTGCTTTGCTCAGTCAGAACTGCTTTTACTTCTGTCAGCTATGTGAGAGCATCCAGGGCCATCCCAAAATTATTGTATACCTTGAGATGAGTGATTTCAACATTCTCTTCAAAGTCCCTTAAATGATTTAAAAGGGAGAAGGTAAAGAATGAGGTGCTGATCTATCAACAGTCAAACATCTGCTGATAGGTCATTGTCAGGTTATGTGCACACTAGTCAGATAAAGTTTTAATATGCCGGTAGTAAACAACCTACGGTTTTTGCCACTTATGCAATAGTCATTTGGACTAGAATCAAAATTCTTTTCCCTAAGAATCCTTGGAAGCCCTCGCGTGTGGTATTTTCAAGTGATTTGGGTGATTAGTCTTGAAAAATAAGATAATAAGAGACTACCCTCTTTCAGAGCAAGAGTGTTCACACTGTATTCAAATTTTGTTTACACTTGCTATATATTCATGGATTCAAAAATGACTCTTTAACAGATTGCAAATGGAGTTTTATCTATATGTTTATCTATACGTTTATCTATATGTTTTTGTTATCACATCTAATGACCACTGGGGGGTGAGTCATTAGAAAAGGCTTCACAATGCTTATAGCATCAGTGGGACTTACGCCCAGCATAGTGGGACTTACGCCAAGCAGTGGTAAAAATGGGCACTCACCTTTTTGCTAGGGAGGGAGATATTGAGGATGAGAGAAGGAAGAAGAGATTCAGGCTCAGAGTCCACCGGCCTATGACGCTCGCTCTGCTGCCCTGAGATTAAACAGGGCTTGATTTTGGACAACGCTGTCTGTCAGGTTGAGGTTTCCTGCCTGTCTGAGACTGCCCAGGCTAGACTAATGATTAGGAGCCAAGGCCAGACAGATAGCCACGTCTGATGATTCGCCAGCCTCGGACCTGTTTTCCATCTCAGAAAACACCTGAATATGGAACATATCAGGTAACGTCCTCCCCAGGAGAATGGTCTTGGTTTCTGTTCAATGCAATGTGGAATGCACGTTCATGGATGACTGGAATTCCTGAAGTTATGCAGATTTTAGTGTCAGTTTACATGCACGGCAATGAAGAACTGAATGAATATGAGTGGCAAATTGTTGTGAATAACTGTCAGTGATTACGTAAGTCTACTTGAGCAAACCTGCATTTCTATAATCTTTTATATAAGGGCATACAATGATTTAAGTACCATGTCTGGCAGCAACATAATATTAAGGATCAAACTAACTGCGATAAAAATGAGTAGATTATTTCTGTACTGTTTCAGCAATACTGTTAGCCTGACGAGCCAGACCCACATTAAAATGTAGGGTCTGGGCACTCACCGTTCGCAGTGCTCAGTCCGAGGGGTGGGATAATCGGTTGTCTTTCAAATTCCCTCTGCACGCAATAGGACAGCTATGAGTCCCATGCGTTTTCCCACCAGCGGAGCTAGTTGGCTAGTTCAAACTTTTGCCAACTTAAT
Organism: Alosa sapidissima; assembly: GCF_018492685.1. Taxonomy (NCBI): domain Eukaryota; kingdom Metazoa; phylum Chordata; class Actinopteri; order Clupeiformes; family Clupeidae; genus Alosa; species Alosa sapidissima. The sequence goes on along the minus strand of NC_055970.1, from coordinate 18,353,251 downwards.
AAAAGCTTAACTCGTGTCACACTGTTTGCCAACAGCAACATCCATCTTATTTGTTTTCAAGTAGCAGTGAATTCAAGCCAAACCGTTGCAACTCTGCCATCAATCATTATGTTAAGCCCGCCTAACGACTCTATGCACGATTTAATTGGCCTGATAGAAGTTTAATTTTTTGAGCTCACAAGCCAACGGAGAGTTGCTAGACTAGCCCTGCTGCCGCTAGGGTGCGTCTAGATTTCTAGGCTACAATACTGTAGTAAATTGATATATAATGGCCTACATAATTATATGCATACCTTTGAGGTTTGCACAAACTGGTTTAACAGTTTCATCGTGTCTGCTTATCATTTTAATCTTTTTACAGTTCTGGACAATGGATCAGTCACCTGAATTCAATTTTTTGCTATAAAATGCTGACCCTCTGTCGTCTGTGTTTCTCTCTGGAAAATCAATCACTATTAAAACTGTACTCCAGGAACTCTATGTGAATTTAATGGCCCATACGAGAATCTTTAATCATCCAGTAATGGCAATAATTTGCCATTTACCAGTTTCAAAGTGTCTGTCAGTGTCTTCATAATTTGACTTAAAGAACACATGCTGCTCTGAAAGATAATTGTTTGTTGCCAGAGAGATGGCGATGGCGGTTTGTTTTCCATTAGCCTCTGATAAAATCACTGGGGCACCAGGGTATTGGGCATGCTGGGTTATTTTTATTTGTTGTCATGTTTGCTCAGATTTTGAACACCCCTCGGTGAGCAATAAAAGCACGCCGTGCGGGATGAATGGGAGTCCAGGGCGTCCGCTCGCCGGCTGTGCGCAGGATGTGAGTGCATCTGCAGGTGCCACGGTAAACTGGGGGCTAATCCCTCCTACTCTTCCTCCTCCTCCTCCTCCTCCTCCTCCTCCTTGCGTGCTACCAGTCGTGTGAACCTCGCTCCCCGGGGTCCCTCGCTCTTGGCTTTCTTGATCACATTCCACGGGTCTGACACATTTTCCTTGTGGATGTTGTTACAGACAAGCCCAATGGCCACCTGCCTTGTGTCTTTTTTCATCTTTCAGCGCCATATCTCGCTGGGTTGCCAGATAGGCCAAACGAGTGAATCTTGCGCATGGAACTGTGGACAAAGCAGATGAGGTCATCTTCAAAGCCTGAGAGTGGATCTGGTCTCATGTGGCCAGAGATTCCGTTGGCCTGCCCAAAAATAAGTGGCCTCATGTATCAGGCTTGAAGGGCATAAATGTCATGTGATGACAAAGACTTAAGTTGAAGACTTCCATTCCCATCTCTGGGTCCCCGAGAGGTTATTTATAAGCCAATAGTGCCCATTTGCAAAAGAGCTGAAGAAGGGGGATGTGGCAAGCGTGATGGCCAAGGAGGAATGATTTGATGTAAGCCTGTGTAATTTCATCCATATGTCTTCTCTGTGAAACGGATTGCATGATTTCAAGCGCATGCACTTCAGACCGAGCAAATTGCCAGAAGAAAACTGTGAATTTGGGACAGCACTCAAATCTGTTGCAAATGAGCCGTAATCTCGTATTTGTCAGTTATTGTATAACAGTGTAGCCTAGTTGGGATTCTGGATCGACGATGACACACTCAGTATTTTATCCAGGACAACAAGCTTGCACAGCTTCTTGGGCAAAATCAAATTCTTTGGCTTTTTTTTTATGCAATGAGGCATATGCCGATAAAATGTTATTAATTTGAAATCCTTGATCTTGATCTTCTATTTATTAAAGCTAAAAGATGAATTAGAACTTTGGATCGGCATCTAAATAAAAGCATTCAGGTAAATGGAGACTTAGCCAAGGCCTCAAGAGTAAAGAGAAACTGTCCCTGAGATGAAGTTTAGATAGGCGGTCAGTGTCAGTCCCCTGACAGACTGCACCAGTTTGCAAAGCTTTGGACATTTAATTGAACATTTTCCCTTTGTCTGAGCATTTATGAGCATTTCTTTTGAACATGGCTGTGATTACGGCGAAGGAATTAGCCGGGCTTTTCAGCTGGTTTTGAAATAGATGGAGACAGGTCAGAACACAAGATCTTGGACAAAGCTCTCACATATTGTATTGTTGTCCAGAATAGATTAGGGAGCATAGAGTTGTCTGGATTTTAATGGAAAATTGCAAATCTGAGGTGTTGGCTGACCTCTCTCTCTCTCTCTCTCTCACTATCACGTTTTATCCTTCGCCCCTTATGTCACTACAAATGTAGGACAAAGTTCACAAACAAGTCTTCTTGACCTTATTTTAATGCATTTAGTTATCACACCAAATTCAATTTTCAGAATTAAAACACAGGCTGGCTCTATGCCGTGATAGCACAAGAAGATGAATCTAATTTAAATAATCTCCTCATGACTGGAACCCTGCACTGAATGCTAAAGGAAGCTCTCGTCTACCCAGCTCCACTCTCTATATGCACACTATGCCTATATACTGTATGCCTAAGTCTCCCCTCTGTGCCTTAAGAAATTCAGAGCTTGTTCTGAGCCCTGTTTGTTGAGTGAGTCATAGTCCTACTTATGCACTGAATACCTCTGGCCTAGAGGTCTTTGCTTTACTTTCCAATGATCTCTCTCTCTCCCTCTCCCTCCCTCCCTCTCTCTCTCTCCCTCCCTCTCTCTCCTGGAGAAAGGTAAGTGATGGGTGCAATTACTTGCACTTGTGGCAAGGCTAGGATGGCCCCATGCCACGTAGTAGCCTGCTGTTAATCAGTAGCAAGTGTTGTCTGTCTGCCGGAGACGGCAGGATACACAGTGACCCGGCCGACCTCCATGGACACTTGAAACCAAAGATTCTAGAGCGCTACTACTGTTTTTGTTTCTGTGTTTATCTGTTTCTCGTTTTGTACCCCGCGTCCTCCGTCGCCGTGGCAGTCCTGTGCGGAGCGTGCACTGCCCCAGTGCTCGGGGCTCGCTGGTGAATTAGCGCTCACGTGGTGCTGTCCCATGTGGAATGCGGGTTAGGGCAGGCAGTGAATGGCGCTTTAGCTGTCGTGGCCAGGGCCACAGAGCCTCTTTGAGAGTGCGCAGCAGGGCAAAGCATACCAGCAGGCAGCGGGTCGGCAGCGGCAGTGAAGAGCAACAGCTGAGAGAGAGAGAGTGTGAGGCCTGTTTCGGAGTGAGAGAGAGACGGAGTGTCAGAGAGAGATAGAGAAAGAGAGAGAGAGAGAGGCCATTCAGTTCGACTATCAGCTCAGTTTTGGATGGACGTCCTTTTTCCACATCCAGTCTAAAGACTTTCCCGGGGCCTCCTTTGGCTCATGATTCATCTGCTGCAGAACTGGAGCTGAAAATATTTGTTAATTTAACAGGATTTTTAAATGACATCTGCATGTAAGTATTTGGCTGTGCCTCGGCCAACAATGCACTCCCAGGGCCATGAAAGAATTTGTAAAATTGCATGGAGAATGTATTTATGGGGTAACTTAGCAGGGAAGAGTTCACACTGCTCTAGACGTTCGGGGACTGCTGACCACACTGTTGCTCAAGTTCAGATTATGTATGAAATGTAGACATAAAGATAAATCTATGAAGATAAATCTTTCAAGCCCTTCCAAGGTGAAATTATACTCTGAGTTTGCTGTGACATTGAACACAGGAACACCATAGGCACATTGTGCTGTGTCTATGATTCATTAATTAGGCTAATCTGCCAAGAATGTTGCATTTGGCAACATTGTGTTGCACACTCTGCTCTTATTTTCTTCTCTCCTCTCTCCTCATTCTCTCCAAAGCTGCAGTTCCCATAGATCTGTAGCTCAATGCGTTTGACTTTCATGATATCCAAACCAGGTTTGAGGTGCACTTCAAAACGACGTGGCCTTTCAAGACGGCAAAATGAAAAAAAACATTCTACCACCGAGCGCGTCGGCATCTTAAAACGTCGCTGGATCGGAGCCCGGCGTGCTAATTACGTGAGAACCGGTGCCACCTCCGTTAGGGCGCCGTCAGTGTGGGAGAAAAACTCGGCGTGTGTGTGTCGGAGTGGCGCCTCAGGTGTGTGTACATGCCACTCCGTCTCAGCCCTATAATTAGGCATCTGCAGGTGCAGCGACAGCGCGCCACGCTCGTGGAAGAAGGACTGACGCGAGGTGTGAATTTGGCACCAGCCCTCTAATCTGTGTTAAACACGAGCAGGAGAGAGGCTGCCGCCGGCACGACAGACCTCTTCTGGCTCTTTTGTTTGGCGTGAATGTCCATGCCATACTGACAGCCGCCATCCCCGGATCCAAAACAGACAGACGGGCTGGACTTTCTCTCCACTCTGTTCTGTGCCAGTGGTCAGCTGTTGCCTGAATATGACTGGTGCAATTTCAGTTCAAAGGAAAAGTCACGCTTCAGAGATCAAGGGGTCAAATGTTGTTTGTTCCTCAGCTCCCACAAAATGTTCTATGGCACTTCGGCCAGGACATGGAACGTTTTCTATGGCCGCTGTCAGAGGCCCAGAAAAAACATTTCCGATTTTAATCGCAGCACCTGTGGTTTTGTCCGTTTCCCCTTTTGTCTGACCACAGGGAGGTTGTCAGCATGCTCCTGGCTGCTCTGCTTCACTGTGAAGTCGAGCAGCTTGCTCCCCAACACAGCTTCTTTTGTGATGACTCTGACCTTTCTTCCCCGTGTCCAGGTGAGGGTAATGTGTTCTTTGGCAATGAACACCACTGTTGTCCTGGACCTCGGGAGTCTAATTCTGCCCTGTCAGTCCATTGGGTCCAGCACACCCTGTCAGTGGTTTCCTCTCCAGAAGCCAGAAGCCTGAAATGGCCAGACAGCCCTAAGATGGCCCCTAATGGACTGAAATGGACGCTGAGTGCGGCTGCGGTGTATCAAATTGTGGTGATCCCACCTCCATTTTTTGCACTTCACACTTCCATATTTCCTGTTATTTCTCAAAGGAGTCGATCAACAGTCACAGAGCTACACATGGCAGGTATATTTTCATACTTCTTATCCTTTGCCCCTACAGCTCAAAGAACAACACTGGTAAAGCCACAGCGCTTTAGTAAACAACTGGCATCCTGTTATTGCTGCACAGGCGTTTATTATTTTCAGAAAATCTGACAATGTCTTGGGCTGAGAAACCTATTATAGCACCCAAGAACTCCCATATGACGTTTGGAGAGGCAAGAACACCCCATGTATAGAATGCCTAGCCCACTTGCAGTGTGTTTTCTCACTAACGATGGTACCACCCAGCTCATTTCTTCACCATATAAAGCGACCCTTAATAAGCTAATCCTCGAGGAATCCGTCTCGCCAGCCCGTGGGAGTCCTCACTCAGACGAGTCCTTTTCTGCGGAGCTTTAGCGGCGGGAGCTTTGTAGTCGGGCTCTGGTCTTTGTCTGCGTCTGCTCCTGGAGAATGTGTCGCGCCTGCGTGGGAAAGCTCGGAGGAGAGGGTGTGTGTGCCAGGAGGGCCACTGGCGCGGACGGGTGGAACTGCCCGTCTCCACCTCGGGAGGCTCGGCTCTCAGGGGGGAGGGTGCGGGTGGAAGGAAAGGGAAGGGATCGGGGTGGGAAAGCATCAGGGTGGGACCAGATGAGATGAGAGTAAAGGGCGGTCTGCTGGGCCACAAGGCATGATCGCCATACACAGCAAAACTGTAACAAACACGCCGAGCTCGAAGCGCAAGGCAAATAGATCATACTGGAAGCGGAAGCAATCCGATCGATTCCTCATGAAAGTATAATGCACAACATGAACCACTGTAGCGTGTGAATCAATGTTGGCTGTATTCAAACGATGGCATCGTGAATTGCTCTGGGCGGTGGCAGTGGTGGTGGGAGGATAACTGTTGAACTCCATCACCTCTTCCCATCCTTGCCGATGATGTATGCCCACTCCATGCAGAGAGGAGGGGTTCCGAGTGACGGGGATTAATGTGATTATTTATTTCAGTCAAATAGAATCGATTTTCATCTTCGCCCCAGTAATTTGTTTGTTGAATCGGAGCATACATATTTATCAATACCTTGCTATCATTACTTAGAAAATCTAAGGACAGCAAGATGACACACACCGTCACACAGAGAGATCATGGCACTACAGTCAAAAGACACAGACAGCATTGTCTGGGGGCAGACGATAACCGATAAAGCGACACAGACTTTTGTTTGGCCTAGCAGCTCAGTTTTCTGGCTTTGGTTTCAATCGGCCACTCTGTGGAGCAGCCAAACTGCTGTCGACAAAGGTGGATCATTGTTAAGTTTTCTTATCCACATAATAGATTGTCATCCTTGTTCGTGCCAGGATTAGCCAGTGTTGTCCATCTTCACTCCTGTGATTATACTGAGGACATTTAGATGACTTCTCCTGCGGAGGATACTTTGCATGAGTTCTGGGCACATAACCCACCCATTTCAAGCGCTCTCAGTAGCAAATGTAAATATTCTCCATGGAATGTGCTACCACTGGCACCGACTCTCATGGCATTTTAAACAGTTCGCTGAAATCACCTGGTATTCATTAGATTTTTTAAATGCATTTTTAAAAACACAGGAGTCAAGTTTCGACTTGTCTTACACACAGCAAAGCTTACCCTGAGATAGGATTACGTAATGTGTTTTTAAAATTGATTCGGTACACTGAAACGGGATAACCTGAGAGTCCTAGTGGCAAGTGGTAACAAGTCAGTTAAATTAGACATGACAACAATTCAGTGGTGGAAACATTTATGCCTCTCGTCACTGTTTTGATATCATTTTCGACGTCAGAGTGTGTGGAATGTTGACAATTTGTCCATTGCCAAAAGTTTGATCTGTGTTGTGCAAATATTGGCTGTGCAGTAAGTGTATGCGTAAATATAGCAGACTGTATCCAAGGACGCCCAGATTTCTTAGTTATGTCATGTGAGCCCTCAGTGGCGGACCATTTGCTGGAGTGCTGCTTTGGGCTCATCTTTTCCAGCTTCTTGAGTGAACACCCTCACTTTTCATGTGGACGCAAAGCTGTAATTATGGAAGTCCAGTCCGGGGCAGACCACCTGGTTTGCGTTGGTGCATCTCGGTGACCTAGTTACACAGGACCGTTTGAAATGCGAAATTCGGTGCTCGCAGACAGTGCTGCTGCAAACACAACCGTTGTGTTCATGTGCACAGCTCTTTTAAAACTCGGCCACGCAAATCCTTTCAAATTCAATTGGGAGGCACATGGTCCAAGTTGCGAATATTAAACAGAGGAACACTTTCTCTCCCTCTCTCTCTCTCTCTCTCTCACTCTCACTCACACTCTCTCTCTCACACTCACACACACGCACACACACACACACACACAGAGACAGACACACACACACTCACTCACACACTCATGCAGACATCACAAGCCAGAATATAAGTAGTGTGTCCTTGTAGCTTGCACTCTGGCCATAGGGACATCATATGTGCTGTGTAAATGAAATTGAAGTCGGGGGATTGGACCTTTTCAAGTGAAAAAAAAAGTTAGGAGAGGCGCTGAAGGCCCTTCCGATGAATCACGTGTATTCCGTTTGAAAGGAGCAGTGCTGTCCGTATACACACGACCACTTCTGAAGGTCTATAAAAAAACTGTAGCCTGGTGGCATGCTTTGCAGTTGGCCAACGTCACTGTCATGGACAGCAGGCTCAATATTCTCCCTCTGTCTCTCTCTTTCCCTCTCTCTCTCTCTCCTCTCTCTCTATATATTGGTGCCACCTGTGTTCCTGCACACACCCACCGCAGTGCTATTGGCGGTCCATATGGACTCAGTCACATGGAGGCTTCCCACTGACTATATGGGCAGTTGTTACATGCATCAGTGGGATGTCGTGGCTCTCATGTGGGGAGAATTCTAATGACCAGCGCAGAGGAGCTCTAACAGCGTCTCTCTCCCTCTCTTTCTCTCTTTCTCTGTCTCTCTCTCTCTCCCTCTCTCCCTGCCCGCGATAAGACCCCGGCATTGGGCGAACAATTAAAACGGCCCCTGGCTCATCATTTTTCACCACATGGCACCGGTTTAAAGTCGCCCGTTATGGGGACTGTACCAAATTGGAAATGGACTCTGAGATTTCTCCGGCTGTGCAGCGACACATGTGCCATTGCTCCATGTGTTTTCGGAATGCCGTTTTTGATTTATGCAGTTTGACATGAATGAAAAGCGCATTGGCAGGGTTTCTGTGCAGATCCTTTGTAAATGTCTGAAGCCATGCCTGTCAGGAGAGGAAAACATTGGATCCATCTCTGATTTCTTTCCACTTGCACTTAACACTCAAGCAAAAAAAAAAAAAAGATCTTCCATCCCCTCTCACATAATAACAGGGGCAGCAGATGCACAAAATACGTAATTACGATCTTGTATTGCAAGGTTGTTTTCGATGGGGATAGAACACAGATAGGCCTGTCTGAAATAAAATGTGAGTGTGTTGAAAAACTATGCAAATAGCCCTGACACTGGCAACAGGACCTGTCATTTTATGTGTTTGTGAGGAGTCAAAGCTGCAAGACATTTGGCTGTATTTTTCTAAAGATATCATTTCAGGTAACAGTCTCTGATATGATTTAGAATATTCCCTCCACAAGAAGATTTTTTTCTAAAGAATTTGAATGCATACTCTTGTCTATGGTGTTATTAAATGGGTCACAGAATCTATCCATAACAATGTGTTGACACCATACCAAATAGCATAAGGGGATGTTGACAGAGTGGGTATATGCCGAGATTGAGTCTGTCAGGAGATACAGGCTATGTCATGTCAGCACCTACATTCGAATTAGTTCATCGTTGAAAAATGGTGCAGGAACTCCCACGTGTGTGTGTGTGTGTGTGTGTGTGTGTGTGTGTGTGTGTGTGTGTGCGTGTGTGTGCGTGTGTGTGCGTGCTGTGTGTTTGATTGTTTAACTATCCATCCAGCGTTCGGGGTAGGGGGTAACATGGGCATGTGTGTGTGAGAGATGTTCATCTGAAGATATGAATTCCTCCCCAGGCTAGTGTCTTTCATTTATTGTGTTGGAAAAATCTCCTTTTCATTTGTAGAATTAGTGCACCTGGGTAAAGGTTCACATGTATTAATATACATGTAATCGCTTGGCTTTGTAAGACCTTGTATCGACAACATTTCCACCATATAACTGGGGCTCTTTAAGGAACATATTTTATTGTTGGATATTGACAGCAATATATATAGAAGAAAACATATGGAAAAATAAAATGTCTTGAAATATACACATACTGTCTTACCATTGTGGGCAAAATCCTGTTTGTGACATTGCCAGGATTGATCACGTCATGTGATCTTTCTCCTCCTTACCATCTAATTCATTTATTAATCCATAAAACGAAGCAGCGCAGCAATTGAGATTTCAGGAAAGGACTTTTAAGGGTTATAGATCTAGGAGTCTCCAAATTGTGTTTAGGGCCAATAAAGACCCCTTAATAGGGAACTAAAAGTGTCGAGTGGCTTTGATTGACAGCAAGGTACTCATCTATTCTTTTCATGCTGGTCTCATCAGGTCAGCCAACACTAGGGACATTTTCAAAGGGAAGACCAAGCTAAGATCTTTAAAGCAGGTCTGTAGTTAATTCTTAGAGGTGAACTAGTGGAACTTCTATGACCTTCTTTTGAACTTTCCTTATTCGTGTGGTATTCTATTTGAAAGTGTAGGCTATGCGAACTAGTTTGATTGGTTGATCTATCAGACATCTCTCGAAGCCAATCTAACTTTATAGTCTCCTAAATCCTTCACCTGATGCATTCATGATACACATGCCTGAATTGTGCAGTAATTGCTTACGTCTGTTCGTTTTTGACATCCTTTATCCACATGAAATCCTGCAGGTATCGCGTCTGTCATCACTGCAGAAGACGTTTCTTTGAAGTGGTATTCAATACTCACTTCTTTTTTTTACCCCATTCCCTATTTATCCACTTCCTCCAAAACAATGTTCACTTCAGTTGTGAAATTGTGACAAAAATGGAATGGGAATTAAGAGAATGTATTATTTAGGCCCATTTCTGCTATAGTCATTTGCTCTCGCAGGCACTGAATAGCCACAAATGGCTGAGAACTGAGTCATGGCCGGAGCAGCAGTGTGTGGGGAAGTAGATGCACCATAATGAGGTGGAATGGGCCTTCCAGGGCTCCGCGGAAAAGCACTCTCCACTCAGGGTGCCCTTTCACTTAGCCGCCCTAGTTTGTGGCATGAGAAATGGCACACACTAGCATGAAAGCCTCCGCAGACAGCCAGTTGTACTGACAGAGAGAGTGTGAGGGAGAGAGAGAGAGAGAGAGAGAGAGAGAGAGAGAGAGAGAGAGAGAGAGAGAGAGAGAGAGAGAGAGAGAGAGAGAGAGAGAGAGAGAGAGAGAGAGAGAGAGAGAGAGAGAAACTGGAAGTGCATACACCAATAAAATGTGAAAAAACTCGGCTGCTGAAATGACAGCATCTGCTTCTGGACCGCGCAGCTAGCCTCATGCTATGTGGAGGAGACACACTGTGCTGATCAAGGCCCGGGGTGGCCTTGACTAGGTTTGACTGCCACAAAGCCATCACTCCTGCTGCCTCAATTTCTCCACAGCACTGGCAAATATGGCCAAGGGGCAGCTCTCATTTTATCTTGTAACTTTCCGACATCTGTTCCTCTTGAGGTGGTGGGCTGCATAGGAGCCATGACTGCTTTGATTCTGGCAAAAGTCTGGGGCCGTCTTTTTTGAGCGGCCGTGCTTTGAAAGAAACAACACTTAAAATAAATAATATAAGTCGGTCTGGGAACTTTGAGGATGATTTATCTGCTGAGACATTGACCCACCCACCCATTTCAATGAAAAGCTGCAGTAATCAGTGAGCAAGTCAGAACAGTCAAAGGAATGACAGATGAAAGCTCATTTGTATGTATGTGTGGGTGTGTGTGTGTGTGTGTGCAGATACGAACAAGACAAGTCTTTGCCTTCTTCTCCTGTTCTCTCATACCCCTCTCCCAGTATCTTGGGGTCGCTCGCCATCTCTCTCCCCATCCTTGCAGGATTTCATTTACATAGTTTGATTGGATGGGCTCATGTCTAGAGGAGAAGAACAGAGGGTCCAGGCTGGATCCTGTGGGAGGAATGTGTGTGTGTGTGAGGGAGAGAGAGAGATTGAGAGAGAGAGAAAGAGAGGGAGAAGGAGAGAGAGAGAGAGAGATGGCTGCTTGATGGCTGCTTGGGAGCACATTCCCATGATACATCTCAAGGTGAGGTAGATGAGATTTCCACAGGGCCCGGGGCAAAGCATCTGAAGGACTTCAATCACATTGCAGTCCTCAGCTTCTCCACCGCCAGAGAGTTACATACCTTCAGCAGCCATCATGGATCCCAACTGGTTGCTGGGCAGGATGTTCTTTCCAGAGAAACAGAAGGAGGGGAGGGGGAGGTGTGGAGGGTGTTATGACAACCGGAATAATCGGCTTTCGCTTGACACTGTAGCACCTGAGCGGAATCCAGCAGAGAGGAGATGTAGGTGGTGCCGTATTATATGATATTGCTAGATATAAGTCCCTGTGTTGGACATCACAAATCCAGTGTGATAGCCATCACTAGAACTTGCACTTTCGCCACAACTATATTTCATAGCAGATTCAGCTTGAGTGCTCGCACGTGTCGACACAGGTTATTTCTTCTGCCCAACCAGTGGGTAACATATTTCTTCCAAAGTAAACTAGCTGAAGTGTGTGTCTTGCAGAAGCACAAACATTGTACTCATCGCAGCGGTACATCCTGGTACCTCGCCCATGCATTATGTATAAAACGTACTTAGTCTCGGAGCGCCGCCATATTACAAGTTTAAAGATCAACAAACCTGTCAGACAGGAAGATCCCGAACGAGATTAATGCAAAAGAGTGGAATTTCCATCTTCACTCCACATTAGGACAGCGAGCTAACCAACCGTTTAATGCTGCACATTGAACTTGCAAATGGCAGACAGTTTTGAAGGGCCCCGAAGATGCATGGCACATGGAAATTAGGTGAACCTATTAACATCCCAGAGCGAGTTATCAGTGCCATGCATCAGTTCTGCATGCCTGATTGTCAGGAGCAATTTATCAGATCATTTGTTTATTTATTTTTTTGGTTGTCATGCTGAATGTTTTGCATGCAAGAGCTTTATCCTGATGTTCGAGCCGAATTCAAGCACATATTTTTTTAAAATCTTTTTTAGCCATCAGATAAAGAGGTCTGATAGGACCCCTTTCTAACTCTGTGGTGTTTGCAGAAACTCTGTACTCACTGTCTACTGCAAATACAGAAAAACAGTCCTTCACACGACATCCTATTGCTTCCCAGTCTGAGGGCAGTGTGTTGATTACACAATGACGAAGAATTTAGTTTCCTCCTAATTTTATTGTGCTCCGTCTGGACAAACAGGGTTCAAGGAAGTCTTTGATTACGGCCATTAGTCTTTCTATTTTTATGGCTTGTCTCGTCCCAGTAAAGTGTGCAGAAGAGCATTCTTTGGATTCTTCCAGACACGTGGCAGAGAGAGCCGAGGAGGTAGGGGTGGTACCACTCCCAGTCCCAGACAGTGAGTCCCCACCGGACCGGCGCTCTCTTTCCCAAGCCCTGGCTGTGCCCTGTTTGATGAGTTCCATCAGTACTAAGCATGCCCCTGGGAAGAGAACTTTCAGCACGTCTTAAGCAAGTTCTCCTGAGAGCGTCTGTTTTTCAGACGAGTTGCAGTGTCTGTTTCACAGCCATTCCGCTAAGTGTCAGGTGTCATTGTGAATGATAGATCTGCTCGCGATGAAGGAGATCGCCCCTGGAACATACCTCGGCCTCAAACAGATGCTGTGTGAGCTCATCAGGAGCCCCCAGATTGCTTCAGATAAGCAGGAAGCTTACAGATTAAGTTGTAAAAATGTTTGTGTGAAACACAGAGAAACTAGTCAATACTAATGTAAGTAATTGAGAGTGTGTGCTGTGACTGGATGAGTTTATATATAGAAACATAACTAAGATTGAAGTAAAGTTCAGTTTCTCATTTATATTTCAATATGTACTGAAGAGTGATGGGCCTCATTATTTTTGCCCGAGGAGCGGCTTTGCTCTCTTCCTCTCTGTGTGATCCCCGTCCACAGCTTTTCATCCCTGCTGTGCTTCGGTGAAAGGCAGCCACTTAATGACCCAGCATGTCTCCAGGGAAACCCTTCTCATCACTCACCTGTCAGCGCACATGGGCGGTCCCGAAATATTTCACTGCGGTCCAAAACAATAATTGAAATCTTACTCGCCAATGAGGAAATGGTGGGTGAGGTGAGGCTTTCATTTTTTCCTTTTGGTTCTCCACGAGAACCAAAAAAAAACACTCGTGCAGGGTGAAGTATTAATCTCGGAGACCGGGGGGCCCACATGTAAACCAACCAACCACAAGCGACCGAATAGGCCGGTCAGTGGCAGGATGGTGAATGGCCTTAATAAAGAGCTCGCTCTGGCGAGGCCCTTCACTGTGAGGGTGAGGATGCACACGTACGTTCGCCCTCTCAGATTTATGTGCTTTGCCAAACTTTTTATTCACACTCCACATTTATCTCTCCTGCATGTTGGAGACAGAAAATGTTTGTATTTTTTCCATGTTTCTCTCTCTCCCAATTATTCTCTGACAAAAACCTCAGAGAGGGAGAGGAGTAATAGATTGTATTGTGCTAGTAGATGCTATCTGATAGGGCTGAGACTGTGGTCCGGCTCAGGCCTGATTAATATCCACCGCTACGTCTCCTGCTCGCTTTGGATTCTTGTCCAGCAGAGTTCTGCTCGCTAAAGCTCTGTGATAATGATCTGTGCCGTTGCGCAGCCCTCGCACAAGGGAACCGAAACAGCACGTCGTTGCCATTCTTGCCGAGCAACCTGGAGAAATCGCTGTTTAATTGAAAAAGTAATTAAAGCATTTTCTCTTTCATCTGATTTTCGGTCGGAGAGCGCAACGTGAAATTGATGTGAAATTGAGAGATTCTGGGGGGTGGGGGAGGAGAGGGTGTTGAAACCAGTTGGAGGCAAACAGTAGCTGCCTGAAAGTTTGCTCGCAATCCATCAACAACAAAAGGCTTTACAGACATCTGTCAAATTATATCACCCAAAACCATTGGGCCACTCTTAGTCACCCTGTGATTTTTTGCAATGCATTCCAGAGCTAAGGCCAGATTATCTGCTCCCATTTGTGAATGCTCAACAGAAATTTGCCAACTCCAAACTCTCTCATGGTCCTGGTGAGTGAGTTTCATCATCCGCTGCATTTTTTACTTTATCTCCGTCTACACCCCCCCCCCCCCCTTCTCAAATTGAGCATCTTTTTACTCATTTTTTCTTTGTCTTTTTTTTTCTTGCTGGAGGGCCCTTACTGTTGTCAGCTCTCCTATTGCATAATGAGGCAATTTTCAGCCCTTTTTATTTGGCCTCTTCCCCGTGAGTTTCATCACGATGGGGGATTAAAGGAGAGCGAGGCGTCCCATGAAAGTGCATCCTTTCCCTCAGACGTGAACGGATGGCCTCTCGCCTCTCTCTCCTAGCCGCGTCTTATCAGCGAAGGTGGGGGGGAGAGCTCTCCATCTATACTAAGCAGCGCGAGAGATAAAGCCACTCTCCTTTCTGTCCTGCCAGACAGGTGTGAGCCCCTGTGTGTGTGTGTGTGTGTTTGTGTGTGTGTGTGTGTGTGTGTGTGTTTCTGTGTGTGTGTGTGTGTGTGTGTGTGTGTTTGAGCATGCATGCATGCGTGCGGGGTCTTTTGTACTCATGCAGTGAGGCGACTTGTTTTCCCCTCAGGCAACGGGAACATGTGTGTGCAGAACAACTTTTTTTTTCACTCCAACTACCTGCAGTATCAGGTGGACCACTACCCCGGCACGCTACCAGCACAGTATGTACAGTATGCGTGTGTGTGTGTGTGTGTGTGTGTGTGTGTGTGTGTGTGTGTGTGTGTGTGTGGGAGGGAGGGGGTGGAGGCAGAAAAACTGTTATTTTGCTTGAAAAGAATCTGGGCTTTCTCCAGCATTTGCAGAGGAGGCCTCCCTCCCTTCCACTGCCCCCTCCACTCCCTTCCTGATTAGTGGGCCAAGGGCCTGCCAGCTCGGCCCTGTGATCTCCACTCTTCGCGCCCTGCCTGCCCCCAGATGCATCCGCACTCATCTCTTATCTGCATGGATGACGCATGACTGCACCTGATGAGCACTGACAGCTGTTGCTGTTTGACACCTATAAATACATCCCCATCTCCTCGGCACTTGTCTGTCCGAGACTCATTCGGAGGCATATTAATTCTTTTTTTTTGTCATTCTCGGGAGATTTTTTCTATTAGACGAGGCATATTGCCTCTGCCGCCGTGAAAAGGCGTGAGTCATCGTGATATAGTTCTTCCATGCCTGGAGTTCTATTTTAGCACCTCATGAGGCTGGGGGAGCTTCTTGATCCCACTGAGCAAATTGGCCAGACCTGTCGATGAGCGGGCCTGCTATTGTCAAAATGCTGTTCATAGGCAACAGTCTGAAAGCTCCCCCAGCGTTTTTGCTAAGGTTGCTAAGGTTGTTCGCTTTCCGTTGGGGAGATTTTAGGTGTCTTCTGATGTGCAAAAGCAGCATGGTTGGTCCCTGGCACTGGGGAGTTCATTTGAAGGCTAGGGGTCTTTGTGTTTGGCTTAAAAGCCACCCAGACTTTAGCCTTTTACTTTACTCCAAGGCCTTGTCTTAACGTCACTTATACGAAAAGCTTTCCAGTTCAATTTTTGCTAATCTGCTTTATCGTAGCATTGCAGCACAGGCAATGAGGATTGTAAATGGAAGAAAAATCAAGAAAGAAAGAAATATGTTTCGCTTATCCCTGGAAGTTGAGCTCCTTTTGTTCCTTTGACAACCTCTTGCACAAAGGGACCAGCAGCAAACTACCTGTTGAGCACAATGTCACACCGCAGACAAAGGTGTTGCACAATGGCTGTTCCCTGTCAGGCATCTGGGTGATGGGCGCGGCACTGAGTGTAGGGTGTCTCCACGGGGCCAATGTGTACATCAGGACTCGTATGTTCTCCTACAGGCTTGCTGAGTCCTGCTGTCTGAACCACTTTACACACACTCACACACACACACACACACACACACACACACACACACACACACACACACCTGGTCAAAATGGGCTCAAACCACTTGCAGTATTTTGCCAGCGGATGCAGCCTTTTGTGGTTTTGTCCATGGATGTGTGCACACGTTGCTGGAATTGGGTGTTGAGCTGGAAAGTGTTTGTTTCCCTTAAACGAACCGCAGAGCGGACTGTGTTTAATTTTTAGAATTCTATCCATCATTGAGCACTGGTCAATTCTGTGGTGCCTTTTTCCGCAAGCTCATTGAATGGTGAAGTGCATGCCGTCGTGTTTCTATTTTTGGGACCATTCAGATGTGTCTTAAATGCGCTCCTCTCCCCTGGCCCAGCTCTGCACCTGTGGTCGCCAGGGTGATGCGCTCTGTTTAGCAGACGAGGCGTTCTCCCCTGTCAGCAGGCCAGCGGATGCTAAAGCAGGATTAGACAGTCTGGAGGAGCCGTAAAAATAGCTGTTTCAACAACATGGCCGTCTGAGAGCCTCTCATTCCCCTTCTGCAAGTAATCCAAGGCCGGCTATCGGGCCAAACAATCTCCTGCACCAGGGTGTCAGCTCCACAGGAGACCCCATCAGCTCTAAAAAAATAAAATAGAATGAATTAACGGTCGCTGGAGTGTACAGCTTTTCACAGGCCCTCCCAGGAAGTAGAATCCCATTAGGGTTTCTTCAGAGGTCACTTGACTTTAAATGGAGAGTGGGTGAAGTGGAGGCCGGTCCTGTTTTCCAGCTGATGAAGAGGTCTTGAGATTTATTATTGCAGGCCATATGGAAACGGTTAAGGGCACGTCAGCAGAAATTTTCCTTGCTCCTGAAACCCGTAATGTGTGTCTTGCGTGCTACTCCTTTTTTCTCCCATGTGCCTCGAGAGGGGCGCCAATCACATGCACACACGCCTGCCCGTCTCAACGAGAGGGGCTGCGCTGTGGGCGTCTTCCCTGGCACTCTCTCGTAATTCATGCTTTTACAGGTTCCGATAATTACACGCTGCAGTAGGCCTATGCACTCATTTTTAGATTAATAGCCAGATATAAGACAGGAGGGCTGTCCTTGAGAAGCTGGTAGTTCCAGTTTCCCCTAGTCAAGCACAGGTCAGATAACGTGCACTGTGACACTGCGGAGAGGAAACAAGAGTGGAACTCCCTTTCAGAAGTTCTGTTTCCTTCAGTGGCGGGAGTGTTTTCATACAGTGTTACGGAGCTTTCACTGGCCTGCCGAGCTTGTAAAGTTTCTCATAACTGCTAGCTTGGAACATGCTAGAGAGCTCCTGTAAAATCGGCTGTGTTGAAATATGTGTGCGACACTTATTTTTTGCTCTGGGGTTTATAGGCAAGCTTTAAATGGACTAACCAAAAAGCCTTGCAAAATAAATGCTTCCACTGCTTGTGTTTTGGCACACCGGCACGTCTGGGTGAGTCATGGGAAACTGTTTCACGTGAGAAATTTCTTCTGTGATTCACCCCTGACACTGCCGTCTCGTCTTTTGTGGCAATGGGGAGAGCTTTGGCAAGAAGGAGAGAGTGGTGGAAGTGGCTTATCTGGGCAGATGGTGACTTCTCTCTGCCCGCCACACAGGTCAGTATCAGCAGCCTGCTGCTCAGCTCCTGAGACATGTCCACCGTGAGAGGCCGTGGTGGCCGGCCACTTTTATCTCACCGTCTTTTCCAAACTGCCCCCCCCCCCCCCCCACACACACACACACACAGGAAATATGATGTCATGCTTTTGGAAGGCATCTATCGGTCAGAGGCCCAGGATTCTGCTGAGTGCTCTGACTGGGCAGTTTTGACGGGTTGAGCTCACTCACTGCGCTCCATCTATAATACAAGCGCTGTGACCGGGCTGACCGCCCTGCGCCACTGAGCAAACATTTCTGTGTCTCTGGACGAGACATGTGAGCACAGACTTGCGATGCAGACGCGGCACATGACACACACACACACACACAGAAAAAAGCAAGGACGCAGGGAAGAGTTCAAACTGCGACTAAGCGGAGAACATATTTCCCTTTTTAATAATGCAATGCTGGCCTTCAGTGTATCCCAGCACTTCTGCTCAGCTTTGATGTGCACATAAAACAGGAGGGCTTTGAACAGCACCTTTCACATGCCCCCCCCCAGCCTAAGATGCATTCTGCTATCAGCGCCTGCCCTCTGTTCTGCTGTCAGAGAACTTATCATCATCATCATCGTTTGGCAGAAAATCTACCTAGAATATATGTGCAATTTACCAGATGCGGCAAACAGTAATGAGAATCCCATATTGCCAATATGGACAGGGGCATAGGCAAGGCAGGCTTGTTTATTAGTTTGTTTGTTTGTTGATTTATTTATTTATTTATTTATTTATCTAGATGGAGGGGTTGAGTCTTATTACTCTCACGAGTCATCATGTGCAAGCTTTTGAATTAGGCCATATCTTCACCTCACCTCAAAACAACACAGAGCATTTCCCCCTGTACACTGCCTATCAAAAGCCCTGAGCTACTGGTCTGGGTACACACACACACACACACACACACACACACACACACACACACACACACACACACACACACACACACACAGTGCCAGGTCAGGGCATTCTTTTCCCCTAGCGTGAGTGCCATGTGATTTACTAGAGCACCGTTTTCTGAGCTATGTGAATGCACAGAGGTACCGGCTGTGATCGTCTATGATAATTCTCTCTTTGTTTTGTAGGACTGAATTGAATACCCTGTAGCGTGGGGGCCAGGCAAGGGGGAAGAGCGAGAGCGAGAGACAGACGGAGAGAGAGAGAGAGAGAGAAGCTCCTTGTGCGATCAGAGAGGTAATCTACCAGAGATATCGCTCCCCTGAGAAGAAGAGGAGGAGTGCGGGACTCTTCTCCCTCAAGGACCTGCTGCCCATCATCGTCCGACCTCAAGGTCCTCAGTTTCATCTGTACGGCATGAAAAATCCACAATAAAAAACATTCTCTGCCCCGACTGCTGTCTGTTCTTTCTTTTCTGTTTCTGTCCTCTTCTGTTTTTCTGACTGTGAGGAAAAGATGATTTACTACCTAAGGGCTTTCATCCTTGGTTTTAACTGCCATGCACAAATTGCTCTTGCACCGGATGACATGTTGCCACATTATGAGCTGTTCCGTGGTACAAATAAATGCATAATTCATGAGTCGGTGGCTCAGCTATGGTGCGGGTGGCAGGCTGTGGTCGGGGAGAGGAGTCTTGCAGAAAATTTCACACCTGTTCCGTAATTACCACCTGGCTGAGACGGATAAGGCCAGCCCTGGGAGGTGGTTTTAATCATGTTAGTGCCAGCACACAGCCCCAGCAACACTTGTATGGTGTTCCTCGAGGGATAGCCTACTGTGGATTTTCTTGCACACATTTTCATAGGGATACAGTCATGCACTGGTTGCATCAAAATATTAAAATAAAAGTAAATTCATGTAATTTTTATGTAACTGCAATGGGAACAAGGCTGCTGTTATTAGCCACATGTGCTTTTTTTTAACCTTTTCCCTGTTGGATTTTGCAATCCCTTAAAGATTTCTACAGATATAGGCAAAGTAGCTTCCTGATCTTTTTATAAACGCAGCCCTCACAAATCTCTGCCTGTCCCCAGAGAGAGAGAGAGAGCGAGAGAGAAAAAGAGAGCGAGAGAGAGAAAGCGAGAGAGTCAGAGCGTGCATTTTTTCTGAATGTTTTTACAACAACTGCAGTCTTCTTTTTTTTTCCTGATGCAAACAGTGCCACCGTCGTCTCCTTCAAGTCCCTGACTCCATTCCTCACTCTCACACACAAGCGCTTTTCTGTCTGTCTTGTTTTTTGGTCTAGGTGCCTTGAGAAGCTTCCAGTTCTGACCAGACCTCTGGAGCTGAAAGATGAAGAGCCGCGTCGCCTTGCTGCTGCTCCTCGCTACCCTGCCCACCCTGCCCTTCACTCAGGCTGGTAAGCCACCACAGGGAAAACGACACATGCATAATTAGATCAATGCTAATGTGGATTAGAGGCTGCCTCAGTGTGACTAAAGGGAAAATGCTGGCAAGCGGGCGCGCGTGTCTGGGGTATTTTGGGTGTATGTGGCACTGGGACGGTTTCCTCCTCCACCTCCTCCCTCCTCCTCCTCCTCCCCTGGGTGTCTGCTGGGAGTGGGTAGACAGTACACCCAGTGAGCAGCTGCACATGGAGCTGCTTCATCAGGCCTTCAGCTGGCACAGACGCATGTGAATGGAGCAGCGTACTGTAGGTGCAGCTGGTTGTGGTCACATTGGGACAGGATTGCACCAGGCCACGGTGTGACATTCTGCTATTCGTAAGACCAAGGTCTGTTTCGCCAGAGAGTGCAGGCTTGGAGAGGCTTTATTATTACATTTTGATTTCACCATAGATAAGAGCTTAGTGCAGCCAGGGGGGATCGATGCGGGATGGCATATGTGGCCTTAGAAATATAATAACTCATGCAGCCTGGAGTGTACTGCATGTCCTCAAGTGTTATTATTAAGTCTGCTCTCTCCGTTCAGCAGCCAGCAAACAGGAGCGCACACCGCACTCGAGAAGAATGCATTTCTGCCTCCTTAATAGACAGTTTGTTGTGCTGCGCGCAGAATAGAAGAGGAGGGAGTGTGTGAGCTCCTGGTTAAGTGCTGTGAACCGGCTTTTGCTTTTGTGTCTGCTGGTGGTTACGTGACACCACGGCGCTAAGCTCTGCTCCGCTGTGCTCTGCTGTGCCGGTTCAGCTGCCGCTGCTGTTGCCACGTATGGGAAAAGCAGCCAGAGCGAGGCTCCCCTGTTGACTTCAGCCCGGCAGCATTGGCTCCGCTCCCGAGCCCGTGGCCTCATCTCCTCCAGATCCTGCTTTAATTCTACCCTTGTGCGGAGGAGCTGACCTCAAAGCATGGAGGCCACACTTAGCTGTGGCACACTGCCTCATATTTATACGGCCGCATATAAATAGTTCCCTTGTTTTGCTTTTGTCCTTTAAAAAAAAAAAAAAAAGCCTTTTCATTGAAATTGCAAACAGAAGTCTGTCAGAAAATGTTGTTGCGTTTCTCTAATTGCAAACATGACTGGGCCCACTGCTTTCACTTCATGAAAGCTCAAGTGTGGGGCAAAGGACAAGGAAGCAAAAAAATTAATATGGAGCTGACAAGTTCTATAGTTCTGTTCTGGTGTTATTGTGTTCCTCTTTGGCTCCTCTGTCTGCCCTTTGTTGCTGCAAAGCAGCTAAGCAAATATGGCATGCTTTTAATGGAACTGCACGATTGTTTGCATGTAGAAATGCCTGTGCCTCACTGAATCAAATCAGTTGTGGCATTGTATGGTGCTGGTGGTCTCTTTCGCTTTGTTAGATGCCTGCTGGGATTGTATGCATATGAGCCAGAGTCTGTTGTGAGTCTGTAGACATTACATTTCGAATGGCTTTCTAGCTCTTGGAATTTGCAGCCTTTTACGCTGTAATCTCTCTCTAAGAAGTCGGTCCAAACATGAAGAGTTTGAAGATTTACCAAATTAGCATGATAATTAATGGGGTTGTAATTGTTATCAGAGCCTCTCTTTCACTGTTTGTTTGACGTTGCGTTTTCTGTTTGTTGGCGACATGTGTTTTGTCTCCAGGGGTGTTTTAAGGCTGCAGTACATGGACTACTCGTGGTTTACCTGTGTCGGAGTTCAGTCAGGGTTCACCGTGTCTGTCTCCCAAAGCCAAAACAAAAACAGAAGAGAGTCTCGAGTTGTGTTTCGTGCTGCTGTGGCCAGACGCTACAGTGCTCGGAGTTGTTTTTCGTGGGAATATTAACCACTGACTCAGAATGCACTTGGCACCCGTGCTTGTGCAAAAATAATGGTGAAGTTATTTGCTAGCAAGGGAAGTTGAGGGGGAGTTGTGGAAAGGTTGACATGGTGGAAATGTGAAGGACATAGACTCGTCACTATTAGTAAAACAAAAACAAAATAAACACAGCCTGTTCGGAGAAAACAAAGCTGGCAGGTCAGAGGGTCAGTGCAGCCTGTCTTGATTTGAGAGTGGAAGCAAATGATCATCTGGATCTGTGGTTGTTTTCGACCTCAGATTGTCTCGATTCACAGCAGCCGGCGTCCCTGGGTGCATTGTGAACGGGTAGTCTGGCACACATGTGTGCTTCTGCTGAGAGCCCTCACAGCACCTCCTCCACCTGCTCCCACTCCTAGCAAAAACTAACAAACCGTGTCGGAGACACACAAAAAAACGGCGTCTGTGATGTGTATTCATGAATACTTCATGCCTGCTTGCTAGAGATCTTTCCCTTTATCTACATTGGAACTTGTTTTAAAGATGTGGTCTGGCAGAAGCCAGGCTGTGGTTGATCACGTTAATGTTGACATTTTGTTTTGTGTGTGCGTGTGCGTGTGCGTGTGCGTGTGTGTGTGTGTGTGTGTGTGTGTCTTGCAGTGTGTCCTGACAAAGAGTCCGGCTTGCAGCCATGGACACCCGGCCACAGCGAGGCTCATCGCGTTACCATAGGTTACGGCCGCAAAGTCCTCCTTACCAGCTCAGGAACTGTCCACTCCATTGAGATCCTCAACGGGGGTAAGAAGCCATTTTTTACCCTCCCTCGGCCGTGTCCTTCACTGTTAAACTGCCATAGGGATTTATCTCCTCCCATTAGCAGTCAGCTATGTCTCTCCCTGTCCGCCACGTGGTCGGGCCGCACAGCGTTCCCTTAAATCAAAGCGCCGATCACTCATCCAAGATCACCTCAGGCTCGTCTAACGCGTGTCAGGAGGATTTCCCCCCACCGTGAAGCGCAGTGCTCGTAAAAAAGAAAGCCCTAGCAGCTTGCTTTGGTGGGTGACTGTAGTCAGCCAGAACACGGCCCCTTAAAAGGAGAGAGTCTGAGATGCCGCTTGCATGAAAAACACTAAAGCCCGGAGACCTCTGTGTCATGGGAGCATTCTTTTTCTGCAGGAAAGCTTGTAATTGCCGACACCAATCGACCCATCTTGCTGCGGGCCAAACACATTCACATTGGGAACAAGGGAGAGCTGCACATCGGCAGTCCAGACTGCCCATATAAAGGCAGCCTCACCATATCCCTCTTCGGGAGGTAAGACAAACACCGACTTTAATTAGGCATGCCAGACGGCGAGCGAGAGCGATTCATAATTCATGATGTCATAACGCTGGCCTCTCTCTCTGATACTGAACAGATCCGATGATGCCGACGTCGGGCACAGCTACTTCGGGCGAAAGTACCTCGGCGTGGGCACAGGAGGCAAGCTGGAGATCCACGGCGCCAAGAAGCTGTCGTGGACGTTCCTTAACAAGACACTGCACCCTGGCGAGGGCAACGAGAACAGCTACCACTTCGAGAAAGGCTGGGGAAACAGAGGCATCATTGTCCACGTCATCGACCCCAGCACTGGCAACGTGCTGCACAACGACAGGTTTGTACTCACAGTGATAACTCTCCTATGATGCATCTGCAAACCACAGATGGAAGCCTGATGAGATAAAAGCACATTGCCATCGCCCATTCATGTTGTTGTGCTTTGAAACAGGATAACCTGCAGGGTGTTATTATTCTTGATTGTACACTGTTTACATTTCTGTGAAGATTTGTATGTTTTCATTGAATGAGCTTAAGTGATTCATGCCCCCCCGTACTCGTCTGGGGTCCCTCCGCAGGTTTGATACGTACCGGAGCAAAGATGAGAGCCACCGGCTGGCTCAGTATGTGGCCGCCGTGGAGGACGGCATGATTCTAGCCATGGTGGTCAATGACGAGGGTTCCAACAACCTGGAGGACACGGCCAAGAAGGCGCTCAACAAATTAGGCAGCCGCGAGCTCACTCGGCTGGGATTCCGGTACTTGTCTCTTTTTCTTTCTCTCTCTCTCTCTCTCTCTCTCTCTCTCTCTCTCTCTCTCTCTCTCTCTTGGACCCTATTGAGCATGAGTGGGAAAACAGCCATGATAGATCAAGCAGATGATCCCCACCCCCGCCCCGAAATGTCCAAAGCTGTCTTAGGACAGCAGTGCAAAATAACTTTGAGGTTTTCCGAACTTGATTTATCCCCTGCTGAAAGATGGCTCTCTCTCTCTCACTCTCTCAACCCCAGATTTACTCTCCGAGTATCGATTTGCCAAATCCTGCTCTGTTCGACCGAGTGTTTCCATTACTTCCCCTCAGTCGCAGACACTTGAAAAATGACTCGTGTTCGGATTTAGCATTAAGGTCAATAAAGCATGCGACATGGCAGCTCACCAGAAATCATGCTTACCTTCTGTACGCCCGCATGACATAAGTCTGGAAACATTTCTTTAATTTGGGCTAAACTCATCCACACCCCAGACTTGTGCCTTCTCAGTGGAAAGCACTGAAATCACTGTCAGAATTCCACTGGTTAAGTTAATAATGATCTCTGGGTTCACAGTATATGCGTGTGCCGAGCTGTCGGGGTCACAATTATCTCAGATGCTTCTATCCCTGGACCTCAGGCTGCGACAGCGGTAGCCCCACCGTGATTGTCTTGCTTTGTGAGGAAATTCCTAAACTGCTTTTGTGGAGCGGCTAGCCAAGTGGCCAGTGGGTCTCTTCTTGCTCGGGAGGGGGAATAAAAATTGACAAACATTCACATTAAAATATTTCCACATGGCTTCTCCACATGAAGGAGGGAACTAGGACCCTGGGGGTGAAAGGGGCGTCTTGTCTACTGTGCTGCACAGCCTCACCAAATCACACTTAAAGTCTGAAAATTGCCCGTGGTGCCTTGGGGATACCTTTTATTAGCCAGTAATCATGAAGAAAATGACAGGGAGATAAATGTGAATGTGTTTGGCACAAGGCTTATTTGCATGCACATACCTTGGAGGAGGCTCTGCTTGTTAAGCATGCTGTTGCCTACTCAGATCAGAAGCGTACCACAGTGCCATGGCGTCAGTCTCGGTGTGTCAACCGGGAGATCCTGACTCATCCACTTGATTTGTCTGGCTGACAGTCGGAACAGGCCTGAATGCCAGAGCGACCTGATGGCGTTGTCAGGCTGTCTCCTTACAGGAGGGCCCCAATCAATGTGAGGCTGATGTGTGGCTGATGTGTTAGTCTCTCCCTAACTGTAATTACCCAGGCTGCCCTGAGTACCTCTTTGGCCGCCAATCACACCTTGTGTCAACATCATTTACAGAGCTGAGTGTCAGAATGTTTATTTAATAGAGACATCTTTGTCTCTCTACCTGTCTGTCTCCTCTATACTATCTCTGTCAATCTCCCCTCCCCTTCTTACCCCCCGCCCCCTCTCTATCTCTCTCTGTCAACCCCCCCTCCCCTTTATACCCCCCCTCTATTTCTCTCTCTTGACCCCCCCCTCTCACAATCTCTCTCTCCCTCTCTCTTTCACTCTATCTCTCTCTTTCTCTCTGATACTCACAGTCATCCATGGAGTTTCATCACAGTGAAAGGAGATTCATCTGCTGCAGTGGAGGACCGTGCCATCTATCAAGGTGAGGCCTCTAATCGCCTCTGTTTGCACAGTGTCAGAAGGCAAATATGACACATCCCCTGTGGGAGCAAAGAGATATGCTGAGGCAGATCTACCGCGCCACTCACAACACCACACTGTGTGTGTGTGTGTGTGTGTGTGTGTGTGTGTGTGTGTGTGTGTGTGTGTGTGTGTGTGTGTGTGTGTGTGTGTGTGTGTGTGCGCTCTACCACAGGCACCAAGGCATCCTCGGAGGCCAAGAGTTCCAAGATCTTCCAGACAGGCTATGGCGAGCACTTCACTGTCACCACCTCCAGTCAGTGGGTCCAAGGTAAATAGCCAACTCCACTCAACTAACTCCACCAACACCATCTCAGCCACAATCTCTCAGCTTGGAGAGCTCGTGGTCCTCAAGCATCCCTTCATTACAAGTGGAAGAGCCTTAGGCATTTTTATGTTTGTGCAGTGGTGAGCTGCTTGTAGAGGGCATGCATTATGCCACTGGTCAGAAAAATACAGCTCACGCAATTCAAACCCATCCAGTAAATTATAGATAATGGCATTTTTGAAAGAGAAGCTTTTGCCATTGGAGGGTGACAGATGATATGGATTGTGTATTGTATTTCAGGATTTCCGAGTCTCTCAAGGGTCTATATTGACATTTGCTTGTGTCCAATCTCAGCCTTCAATCCACAATGGGCCATCATAGTGGAGAGCTGCTCCTGTTGCCGTAGTGAATGTAATACATAATCATTATAAAGCGTTTCGAAAATGAGGCAAACTCTGCTGGAGATTATTAGTAATCAAAGAGGAGGTGAGCTACTCTTGATTCAAGGCTCTCTCTCTCTCTCTCTCTCTCTCTCTCTCTTTCTTTGCCTTTCATTGCTGTTTTAATGCATTTGATTTGAATGCAGCTGAACAAAGCAAGGAGCATTCCCTGTTGGCGCTAGCTCATCAGGCAGAATATAATGTGGGGAGAAAGCTCCTCAATTACTTGGCCACAAATACTTTCTGACAGGCAGAATGGAAAAGAGGCAGAATCCTGGATGTAAATTAGTTTAATATCTACGTGAACTCTCTCTGACAGGGCAGAGACAGGGGCTTACTGAACTCAGTGGGTGGTGTGTGTGTGTGTGTGTGTGTGTGTGTGTGTGTGTGTGTGTGTGTGTGTGTGTGTGTTATTGTGTTTGTTATTGTGTGTGTATTGTTGCTTGTTTGTGTATTAGTGTTCTCTTATGCAGTCCGTTATGTACCCTGCAGAGGCGGAGTGGACCGAGTGGTTTGACCGGGATGATGAAAGAGGCTCTGGAGACTGGGAGAAGCTCTCTGATCTCCACAAGGCTTTCCCCGAGCGACTGTGCAGCAACCCAACGGACATGGAGGTACACACACACACACACACACACACACACACACACACACACACACACACACACACACCATTATATCATTACCATTATATATGCATAAACAAACAAACAGTAAGAAAAACAACAGAATGTATGTAGCTGTCAGTCATATTTAAAAACAATAATGTTTAAACAAAAAAAGTTGACCTAGATCCCAGTTCTGCCACGCCTGTGACCCACATTTTGTTTGTGCCATCAACCCAGCACAGCCTCCCATCTCCCAGAGTTATGCTATTCTCTCATTTAAGTTGTGGAGTCAGACACTCAATCAGTTGGGCTGGGTTGATTTACACAGATTGTAAATTGGGAGGGGTTGACCGCAATGTTTGATTTACACAGATTATGATTCGCTCAATATTGACTGCGGGCCTCGTGGTCACCATTTGAACGGACGTGAGGAGCGTTGACCCGCTGCCCTTGCTCTCCCTCTCTCTGATGCAGGCCGAGACCCATGACGGCATCCCGGCGAACATGACAGGCGAGATCTTCTCCAAGAACGACAAGAACTACGGCTTTGTGTGCCTGAACAAGGACCAACCCGACGGCCTCTGCCACAACTACAGAGTGCGCTTTCTGTGCGGGAAGCTGGGTATGTGTGGAATTCAGGGGCCTCCGCAGTCTCCGCGGCAGTGACTACCGCCACGCTCCATCTGTCTCCGCCACTTTATGTGTAGGGCTATAATCAGAGAAATTTGCATTGGCTCGGGGGGTGAATTCTGAGGTTTGGAAACTTGGCATGCTTGCTCTGTCTCTTTCCTCTGCCTGGGCTTGCCAGACGCGCCTTGTCACGTGGATTGCATGTCTGCCTGCATAACAACACCCCCCTACACACACACACCCAACCCTCCACCCAGCCATCTCGTCCATACCAACCCACTCCACCCCCACCCCTCACCCCTCACCCCTCACCCTTCGGGTGAAGACACAGATCTGCAGTCTGGGAAACTTGGCGTGTGTGTGGAGGTAGCGAGAAGTTCAGGCTCTTCCATCCTCCAAAAGGCTGTAAGGGCAGAGGGGTGCCAACTGGGTGCCAACATGTTGATACCACACTAACAAGTCAACATTCGTGCCCTGGGAATGTGAAGTATCCCTGGAGAAATATAATCCAGCTCAGTCAGGTTGTTCTGCTGCAGGGGGAGGTGGAAACCAGAATGGGTTCCTGACCTTCAGGAGCTGAAATTAGCCAAGAGGATGTGATAACATCCCATCACACAATGCTAAGGAAGTCAGGTACAAGCATGCAACGCGCCTGTTTACCTCAAATGCAGAATCCGCATCCCATCTCATCCCATCCCCACCTCACCTTCCTTCCTCGTCACGGTGTGAGTCTACTCAGGCACAGCCGATCGAAGCGTCTGGGGTGTCCCCCTGCTGTGGCTGTCAGACCTGCAGCTGGACGAGGTGTTCTCACGCCAAATCACTATCGCGCCCCGCCAGCACAGAGGAGCGTAGCGAAGCTGGAGACTATGCAGCTCCCGCTTGGCCACGGTTTGATTCCCCATTGATTTCCCATCAAGCACTGCACTCCATTTTCGCACCAGAGCGACCGCAGAGTTTTTCTAAATGGGCAGTGAAAGCATTTTTACACTGCGCTCTGTGGCACGGGGAAGGAGCCAGCAGGCGGTCAGGGCAGGCATGTGTTTCGGACTAGCTTACAGAGGAGGGGAAGAAAGAGAAAGTCTGTGTTTACACAGACAGGTGGGTCATGTTTTGGGGACCTTAGGGCGATGACAAAATCCTCTTTAAGCACCCAAAACAGCAAAGGAATTTTTGGGAAGCTCAAAAAGCCGAGCTTTTACGATGGTTCTCAGAGAGGAGATTCAGAGGGTAGCTGTGTTTTAGTGGTTTTAGTTAGTTAGAGTGAAAGCAGAGCAACCTACAGCACTCCTTGCATGACCACTCCCCCTCCCTCTCTCTCTCTCTCTTTCTCTGTTTCTCTCTGTTTCTTCTCTTTCCTCCCATGTGCTCACACACTCCAGTAATAAAACTCAATGCTTTATGCTTCGCTGTTTTGAAATATTTGACCACCACTCTGACTATTATTTATGGGAGGTTGTACAGGAAAAATCCAACAGAAGGCTATTTTGTCCACATAACCCCTTCGCCTCACATGCTCCTACTAATCGAATCACATGTCACACACAAGCATCTGCTAATCTCATCAACTACTGTATGTGAGTTTTCCACTGGCCACCCACAACCTCCACCTCCTCCACCTCCACCTCCTCCTCCTTCTCTTCTCCTGAACTCATCTGTGGGATTCCTGTACACTCGCTCCGCCGTTTGTCCCAGCTGTGTTTGTGTCCTCTCCGCCAGCTGAACCAGGGGCCCATGAGATCCACCCGTTACTTTACTGACTTTAACCACCAACACAAACTATACAAAGCCTTGAAAAATGTTTTTCATTGTGTCACATAATATTTATTATAGAGGGAGACTTGTGCATGGTGTCCTTTGAGAATCCAACTCGACCTTATTGGGTCTACAGACTCCTGAGACTCCAACTCGACCTTATTGGGTCTAAACTCTTGTAGCAGCAGCTAATCTGATAAAACCTTCTGAACATTAGCTTTATCTTAGCCCTCCAGTGATCATGAGTTGATTTATTTTTTTTTGCCGTCTGCATCTGAGCCAGTGCCAGCCTGTGGAGAAGTCACCGCATCGGTTCCTCAGTCTCCCGCCATCTGTCACCGAGCCTGCGTCAACACGCGCTTGTCTGTCACACACAGAAAGATGGAAATGCTTTTTTGCTACATCACTTGTACTTTTTTCCTGTTGACAGTGAATTATGTGAATGATGTATGTGCTTATTGTTGTCAATTAGAGCTCCATCACACAACAATGACTGGGGATTATGGCAGCTTGGACGCCATGTGCACTATAGAGCCCCACTGTCTCCCACCTCACATTTTGGCTATGTTTTGAAAGCAGAGTTTCAGCAGTTGCCTAGTAACTGCTGATTCACGGCTAATTGGCCTCTGGATGATTATTCCGAGGATCACATTTATGTCAGTTTCCTCGGAATTCAGTGTTTAGTTTTTGTCTCTCTCTCTCTCTCTCTCTCTCTCTCTCTCTCTCTCTCTCTCTTGCTCTATGTCATTAGCTGATGTTTTCTCGTTCCCCTCTCTCCACAGTTCGCCCACAGGCATCCATCACGGTGGACATGCTGTCCAACTCCAGCATCCTGGAGCTGGCTGACGAGGCCCGGGGCTGGAGGGCCGGCGACCGCCTGGTGGTGGCCAGCACCGACTACTCCATGCACCAGGCCGAGGAGTTCGACGTGCTGCCCTGCCCGGCCTGCGCCCCCAACCAGGTCAAAGTGCAAGGTCAGTCAATCAATTTACTCACACTCTCCCCCAGACACCTCTGCTGCTGTTTGCTAAAGCAAGCCCTGTGGCAATATGTTCTGTCCATGCCGTGCAGAGTCTGTTTTGAAGTTCAAAAAGGGATGTGTTATTTGCACTGCCAAGCATGTTTGGTTTCTGCTTGCTGTGCTTTCTATCTGGACCTGGAGTTCAGCTTGCATAAGCATGTATCAGGCCTGGGCGGCTCTCTCTCATTCAGGGGTCAGGCCCGAGCTGGAACACACGTGAACTCCGCAGTTCATGCCCGAGCAGTGTTGGGATGACGAGCTGGAACTGAACTGGGAAGGCTTGTGTGGAGGACAAGACGAGTCTGGAAATTATGAATATTTGACTCGGGGCCCAGCGTTTGAGATTCCACTGAGTTTGGCTGAAGCCACAAATAACCAAAGAAACAAATCAGTGTTGCGAGCGTGCGGTTTCTCGCAAAGCCTCAGAGTGACGTTTGGGTGTTGGAAGACTGAGTAGGGGAAGACGGTGATTTGTAACGTCGTGGAGAGGAAGTGGCCCAGAGAGTTGTGCAACGCGTCACCCTTTCTATTTGATCTGTCACTCCATTTTCTTTCTCCCTCTCTCTCTCTCTCTCTCTCTCTCTCTCTCTTTCTCTCTCTCTCTCTCTCACCCTCTGTCTCTCTCTCTCTCTCTCTCTCTCTCTCTCTCTCTCTCGCTCTCTCTGTTTAGTGAAGAAAGTGGTGTTCACTGGAATAACCCTGCAGCTGGTTTCAACAGAGCAGGAATTGACCTGTCCAGGAAAGTTTTCCGAAACTGCTGCATCACTCCATTACATAAATTGTTTTTACACCGAGGATGCTGTGTGGGAGGAAAAGGCCCCTGTCGGCTCACTAACACTTTTAAGATGTGTTTCTCCCCTGCTCTGACCTTTCCTTTGGCTGCCGAGCAAGCAGATGTATAGTGTGAATCTAGCGACAGACCCTTGGTCTTGATAGGGTTGATCTACCGACACACGGACAACAGGAGTCGCTGCACCGAGGACATCAAATATATAGCAATAGAAAAATAGACAAAGGATGAGCAATGGGAATGGCATTTTGGTGAACAGCGGTGGCTTTACTCTGTTGAGTCATGCTGCTGCACTGTGTAATAGATAGATAGAGATCTGACCGGGTTTTTCACTGGGAATGTTTTCTTTGTCCCAAAGCCTATTGGAGCAGACAATGATAAAGGGGAGACAACGAACACACACAGCTGCAACAGTGTGCCGGTCTGGTGTTTTATAACCGCTCGCTTATCGGCTGGGAGAGAGGGAGGGCTTTGCGGGGGAAGCTTGCCCTGGGTGTTGGGGAGAGGCTCATTTCTGCGATTGTTTTCCAAAGAGGATTAAGCATTCCTCCCATTTCAAAAGGTTAAATAATCACTGAAAACAAACACGTGTCGACTGTCACTCGGGAGAGATTGCTCGTCAAGACAGAGCCTCTCTGAAACGATGCACATAATAACCCCCCCCCCCCCCCCCCCCCCCTTGCAAAACCAGCACCACACACCCGGAGGTGTGGGCTGCACAACACGCTAGTCCATTTACCCGTGCACAGATTAAACACGCAAATCTCCACTGCGATGTTTTCACTTTCTCCTCTTGCACGAATCGCAGACGACGCCAGACTGCATGGTTCTGTTAGACCTCAAGTGAGACGCGATGTTCTCTCCTCGGGCTGCTTTTCTTCTTCGCCCCGTTTTCTTGTTTTGTTGGGTTGTTTGCTTTTTTAGCATTAGCATATTTTGGCACCTGCAACACTTTTTGTTCAGGTGGATCGCAGCTCACAGAGCAAGACTGATTTGGCTGTCTGTGTCTTGGGTGTTATTTGAAATGGGC
Source organism: Alosa sapidissima (assembly GCF_018492685.1). Taxonomy (NCBI): domain Eukaryota; kingdom Metazoa; phylum Chordata; class Actinopteri; order Clupeiformes; family Clupeidae; genus Alosa; species Alosa sapidissima. The sequence goes on along the minus strand of NC_055970.1, from coordinate 18,321,149 downwards.
TGCTCCATCAAGTTGCGTTCCCCAGATCCCCCTAACATTCTTGATCCGTTTTTTCTGTGTCTCCAAGTTACCGTACCCCACCCCACCCCCCACCCCCTTGGGAGAATGCTTGTCAGGTGGCCCATGTGTTATGCTGCACATCTTTAACTAACACGACATCAAATCCATCATCCTGCACCAGCAGAAATTTCTCTTTGTTTTTCGGTGTCTCTGAGAAGCAGCTCATCCCTTGTCACATTGACAAAGAGTTTTTTGCTTGTTAAATTGTCTTTTATTTATTCTTTTGAATGGCTTAGGCTGTCAGGATGACTCTGCTTGTTGCTAATTAGGAAGCCTTTATGTCTATTTCAAAGCACTTGTGTGTAGTATTGAGAAAAGGTGACTGATCATAAGAGTTGCTCTTGATGTGCATCAAATGGAGAGACCTGTGGTAGCTTTTTGTTGTAAACTGACAGACTACCTCCACATCCTTGCACCCTATCTCACTGTGAAATGTATTTTCTCAACAAAAACAAAAAAAAGCAACAAAAAAAGCAAAGCACTGCAAATTATGTAGGCGTGCCTGAGCCGTGCCTTCCTTATGAACGTGCTGAAACTTTGGGGGGATCATTACTGGCTTATTTGATTGGGGGCGGGGGGGGGGGGGGCAGTGATAATACCTTTGAGTGCTTTAAGAGTTTGGAATGCGTCCTTGCCAAAGGAAAGGAAAGAACAAAAAGAAGCCTCTCGCTGTGGGCCTGTCATAGAGCGCAGTGGAAAAGGACTTCGTGTTCCCCAGCTAATGGGAAGAATGGAATTCACCCTGACACTCCAAGTCCCCCCACTTGCATATAACTGTTCCTCCTGGAGAGAAACTCAAGAGGCTCTTTGGAACTGGAATGGATGCACCTTAGAACTCCTTTCTGTTCCGTTGTTGTCAGCAGCCAGTCTTTCCCCTAATGTCATTTCCCCTGTGACAGTTATCCTCGTCTGACATTAGTTCAGAGCTTTTTTGGTGAAGCTTTGTTTTGTTTTGTTTCCATTTTGCTACCCTGTTATTCCTTGTGACATCTCTCCCCGCTCCGCTAGGGTTTCGTCTATTTTGGGAGGCGAAAACCCAGACTCCTCACATTAGCCTGCCCTTATAAACTTCTTTTTTTTTCTAAAGGAACCCCTCCAGCATTGCTTGTCCCACGGAATTTTCCAATTAGGAGTGCTCATTGCTCTTGGCTGATGATAGGTATAGTCAGAGCATGCCTGTGGCCATTGGTCGGACATACATTCTTTCAGTGCAAGCGAAAGGACACACATCAGCACATCCTCCTAAGAGGGGAACAAACCAGGCCGCTGTCTGACCCTCCACAGCAGAACCCTCTGATAATATGTGCATCATATGAAAGAACACAGGCTCGTTTATGGCCTGCACACATGCCCCTACACTGAACCCCACAGGTTCGTCTGCATTCATTATAGACCCACAGGTCAGACCTCACCCCCTCCCCCTCCAAAAACACCTCTCCCTCAAACCCCAGGCCACCCAATTAGATGCTAGTATCCCGGTGACTTTTAACCAGGGAGAGAGAAAAATAGACTTCCTTCCTCTCTAGCACCTGTAGCTACTTGTGTCTCTGTGTGTGTATGTGTGTGTCTGTGTGTGTGTATATGTGTGTGTGTGTGTGTGTGTGTGTGCGTGTCTGTGTGTGTGTGTATGTGTGTGCGTCTGTGTGTGTACGTGTGTATATGTGTGTGAGCGTGTGCGTGTGTGTGTGCGTGTCTGTGTATGCGTGTCTGTGCGTGTGTGTGCGTGTCTGTGTGTGCGTGTCTGTGTGTGTGTGTGTGTGTGTGCATATGTGTGTCTGTGCGTGTCTGTGTGTGTGTGTGTGTGTGTGTGTGTGTGTGTGTGTGTGTGTGTGTGTGTGTGTGTGTGTGTGTGTGTGTGGTGGAGAGATGCAGCAGCGGCTAATCACTCAGTGGAGATAGCGTGAGTCATACGGCGGGGGATCCCGTCCACGGCGCGGCCTGCAGGATTGTTTCCGAGAGAGTCGACTCCACAAAACAGGTCACGCATTCTCATTAACTGTTGCCAGCAATTTGTCCCTACGCCACTTGCACGAAAGGAAAAAAAAAAACAATCATTCCATCGGAGTAAAGGGATTATCATGTTGCACACCAATGATACCCCGCGGCGGGGAATGTCAAAAACAATGTGTCTTTGGCACTGGCGCTTGGCTCTGGCTGTAATATTGCGACGGGAGGTGCTGATATGTGAATATGATCTCCCCCTCTATCTCCCTCCATCCCTGCCATTGTGAAGACAGATTGGAAGGCCCACCTGTTTGTTTGCAGGCGAATGACTGATTACCAGACAAGGGTGAGAGGTGGAGTTTGTGGAGTTGGTGGTGGTGGGGCTCTGGTTGGAGGGCCGTTTGCGTGTGCTGTCTCAGATAGCCCAGACATACCTGTGTATGAGCTGTCAGGTGGTGACGGTGCAATTAGATGCAGCCACATTTCTCTCCGGTGTCAGGTGATGACAGCGAGATACATGGGGCCCTGGAGAGTAGAGTGGGCTGTCACAGCCATGAGAGAGAGAGAGAGAGAGAGAGAGAGAGAGAGAGAGAGTGTGAGTGAGTGTTGGGGGGTTGTGTGTGGTGTTGTTATGTGCCTATTTTAACACTATATGTGTTTGAGTGGGTATATGTTTAGCATGTTGGTATGTAACATACTGTAGCTCAATATCTTATTTTGCATGCACTGAAAGAGTTATGGATGTGAGCACGTTTGTGTGTGTGTGTGTGTGTGTGTTGTGGGTGTGCACTTGCCTTAGTGAATGTCAGCTGCACTGGCCGTTGATGTACAGAGATGTGGCACACCACTCACCCCTCTCTCTCGGAGCAGTGCCCCCCCCCCCCCCCCCCCCCCCCCAGACAGGCTCTGGCTCCGGTCCCCCTCCCACCCTCCTCTGTCTCAGCCTGGGCCCGGGGCCTGAGTGGCCCTGCCTTTGTCTCTCTGGTGTCCTCCAGTGCCCTGCTGATGCGGGTGCCTCATCTGCCCTCCCTCCTGTGCGTCCACCAGGAGACACGACATGGAGTTCAAGGATGCCTGAACGAGAGAGATTTGAGTCGGGTCAGCTTCTCCACTGAGACCACTTGCACTCCACCACACTAAATGGTTGTCCTTAATAACAGTGGTTTGCTGTCCGTTGTTGTTGTCACAGCACTCCAGTGCCACTCAGGTTTTCTGTGGGCCTTGGGCAAAATAGGTCTGAGTTTGATGTGAGTGTGAGAGTGTGTGTTTATGCGTGTGTATGCTTATGTGTATATGTGTATTTAACAACAACAGAAAGAGAAAGAGAGGAGAGGTTGTGGAAACAAAAGCAATTGCATTTTTCTTGCTTGTAAAATTATTTGCATCTAAACATGTGCATGGCATCTATGGTATGTAATTGGTAAACTGTGAAAATTGTAGTGATATGTATGTGTGTGTGTGTGTGTGTGTGTGTGTGTGTGTGTGTGAAAATCACAGAGTGCCTCACATGCCAGCTACAGCCCTCCTCTGCTCTCTCTCTCTCCACCCTCGACCACCTGAGAATGCCCCGGCCAGAGACCGATTAGAGCCACCACTGCATGCCACTGTTGCATCGCCTTTTCCACTCTTCCATGTCTGTTCCCCCGCCAGCAGCACATCAACTGATTGGACACGGCTCAGTCGGAGACGCTTGGTCAGGCGGCTGGCCGGACGGCCACTCTCCGCGCTCTCTGATTGAGTGCAGACCCGGGCTTCCTCGCCTGAGAGCTGCCAGCCAAACAGTGGGAGGCAATTAGACAGCTGCAGATCCAAAATCAGATTTAATGCGGCCTATTAGAATAATTGAAAAGATGAACTTGATGCAAAATGCTCTCTCCACGCTGAGGCCCAGCGGCGATGATTCAGACCTCCCTCCCTCCCTCGCTTTTTCTCTCTTTCTTTGTTTTTTTCTCTTTCTCTCACCTTCTTTCTTTGCCCCATTTCTCTTCCTCTCCCTCCCTCAGTCTCTCTCTTCCTACTTCCCTCTCTCCCTTTTTTCTCTCTCCCTCTTTCATTCCTTCTTTCTCCTTTTTTACTCTATCCTTCTCTCTGCCTTTCATTCCTTTCCCTCTTCCTGTATATCTCTCTCTCCCTTTCTCTCTCCCTATCACCTCTTCCCCCCTCTCTCCCTTTCTCTCTCCCTATCACCTCTTCCCCCCTCTCTCCCTGTCTCTCTCTCCATCTTTCTTTCTCGCTGTCACTCCTTTCTCTCTTTCTCTGTCTCTCTCTCTGTAACCTTTCTCTTTCTCCCTCTCTCAATTCAATTCAATTCAATGAGCTTTATTGGCATGACTGTAAGTGTTACAATGTTGCCAAAGCAGTAATTACATGAAAAGAATGAGCAATTAATAGTAATAATAACAAAAATTGACAGTCTCTCTCTGTCTCTCTCTCTGTAACCTTTCTCTTTCTCCTCCTCTCTCTCTCTCTCTCTCTCTCTCTCTCTCTCTAACCTTTCTCTCTCCCCGTCTCTGTCTTTCTCTGCCCATAATGAGCCGATGTGGAGTCCACGTCTCTGACCCGTCGCTCACAGCCGTTGTTGCTCTTGGCGCGCGCTACCGTGGATGAGTGGGGGCTGTCGTCATGCTGAAAAAATAAACGTGCAAATAAATAAAGCCCTAAAAGGGCCCTTTCATCCATTAGGGGAAAGCAATTGGAGCACGTGTGTCGCCCAGTCCTGTGTGATTTTACCCAGAGTGGCTTTCTCCTGGCACAGGGAAATAAAAGTGTGTGTGTGTGTGTTTGTTTTCTGTCCTTCCCATTAGTCATCTGCAGACCAACATAACCATCTCCGCTCAAACTATCTGGGTCACACACCCCACTCAAGCATCTGTATCTCTCATACACTGTCAACACTCCCGTTTTTCCCGGGTTTCTCCCATATTTCAAGGTCATCTCCCAGCACCCTCCCGTTTTGTTATTTCTCCCGGAAAACTCCCGTAATTTGCATGGCCATCAAACTTCATTTTAAAATCATGGATGCATTCAGGTTGCCAGATTGTGTATGAAATACACCCTACACATACACGATCACTTAGTTTCAATTTCAACCGTTTTGTCATAGGCTAAAACCTGGCAACCCAAAACCCAAATAAGGAAGCGGGTGCCAACTGCGCAGCCTGAGTCTCGTCGTTAGCAAGCGGGCTAGATGAATGGCCTACTCCAGAACTAGCTGTTGTGAAATTGTTGGGAATTTAATTGATTAACACATCACATAAACTGTTATTGAGTGTTGTTGATACACTGAACTTGTTCCCTCGGAACCAAATCTGACCGCAAGCTGCTTTGGAGTTTTGGAAGTAGGCTGCAGGCAGGTCCAGGCAGGTATGGTGGATACATAACTGGCATGCGTAAGGTAATGGTAAGGTAAAAGCAACGACCGAAATGCAGTGTTGAAACACGTGTATGAAACGTATTAAATATTCAAACACAGATCCGGTATAAACACTGACCCCCCCCCCCCCCCCGAAAAAAAATCTCCCGTTTTTGAAAAGCTAAATGTTGACAGGTATGGTATCTCTCTTCCCTCCCTCCCTCCATCTTTATCTCTCCTCTCTCTTTACTCTTCCCTCCATCTCTCCTCTCTCATTCCTCTTCCCTCCATCTCTCCTCTCTCATTCCTCTTCCCTCCATCTCTCTCTCTCCTCTTCCCTCCATCTTTCTCTCAGCCTAGTCCCCCTCTCTCTGTCCCAGTCTCAATGTTTTTACCCCTTGCTCTTTTAGTCCTCCATTCCATCTCTCTTTTTTATTCACTCTATTTCTCTCTCTCTCTCACACACACACACACACACACACACACACACAGTCTCACTTCTCATTTGAAGTTCTGGATTGTCCTTGAGAAATGTTCTTTGGCCCCACTGCCTGGTTGAGAGCGAGAGTGAGTGAGAGTGAGTGTGTGTGTGTGTGTGTGTGTGTGTGTGTGTGTGAGTGCTGTCTGAATGGTACATTACTGTGGCATCTGCTGCTGCTTCTGGAGAACGCTGCTAATGGCTGCTCTCCCGCGGCCTCCACGTGACTGCTGACTGACCACCGCCGCTCAAGCAGAGGACGGAGAATGATGATTGTGTGTGTGTGTGTGTGTGTGTGTGTTGGTCCCCTCCGCAGGCAAGCCAGTCTTCGTGCACATGGGCGAGGAGGTGGACGGGGTGGACATGCGGGCGGAGGTGGGCCTGCTGACCCGGAACATCCTCATCCATGGGGAGATGCAACCCACCTGCTACGGCACCGAGGCCTGCAAGTTCTTCGACTTCGACACCTTCGGTGGCCATCTAAAGGTACGGACGGACGACAACACATGACACCCCCCTTGTCCTGCCAGCACATGATGGGAGAAAGCCTTGGGGACCCCTGACGCCTGTGCTAATCCCCGTTATCCCCTTCTGTCATTCACAATTAAGCAGACACTTTGTGATCTAGTCACCCAGTATGACATGTAATGCCTTTTGTCCAGTTTGTAACAAGCAACGATGATGAAAATTGAAGGAATGTTTGTACTGAATCAAGTAAACAGTTGTGACTTAGCTAATGAGATTTTAACACTTGTACATTCTCCAAACAAAGCCATGTCATTGGTACAGTACATCGCTGATGAGTTATTGCACTTGGCAGATCATTTATACATCTCCTTAAATGCTTGCTCTCGTCAATTTGAAAAGCAGTGAGTAATTTAACCACAGCCAGATGTGTTATTGCAGAAGTGGGACACGGGAATGTCAGAAACCAAGAACAAATCCCTATTAGGCTTAATGACACTCATATCAAGCACCGCTCCAATCACTCTCATTAAAATAGCAGAGCTGGAATGACACGGTGACCCTTTATTTAACATCTGACTGGAGTGTTTTGACTCTTGGCTTCGAGGGTTTTTGTTTATCGACAGTTTCGGTCACAATTAAAGGCTTTGGAAGGAGGCATGGCATCGCCTCTGTGACCCCCGGACAAATTCCTCTGATTGCTCCTCCGCAAACTCATCTAATTAAGTAATACCGGGGCGGGAGGAAACAAGTCCAAGGCCGCGAGGCTGGAACTAGGTCAGTTCGCGAGTCCGGGCTGGCCCACTACAGCGCAGGAACGGAACGGACCAGTGTGAGTCTCTCAGGCGCTCCCACGGGACGGCCAGATACCGCAGAATGTATTTCTATCCCTGGACCCTCTGTCCCTCACTGGAGCCTGGAGGGGGGTTGGGGGGGTATAGGGTTTGGGGTGGGTGGAGGGGGGCACATCCCATATTTCGAATGCGCCAACAAGCCAGTCCCTAATCAGGAGTCCCCAGGGAAGCGAGAATGCAATCCCGAAATGGATATGCAGGGGCAAGGAAGGTCCTGGTGAATATGGATTCAGATATGAAATACATATCCCTGGCACGCGTATGTGCATACATATCATCCACTCATCATCTTTTTTTTTTCTGCTTTCCACATATGCAGCTTGTCAGTTATGTTTATATCAGCTTTCCTCTATCATCACCCCTCCACATGTCTGTCTTTCTGCCTGTCTGTCTCTCTCTCTCTCTGGTTTGAGGACTGATCCAATACAAGGGTGTTAAACCTCTCTCTCTCTCTCGCTCTCTCTCTCCCTGTCTGTCTCTGTCTGTCTGTCTGTCTCTCTCTCTCTCTCCCTCCCTCTCTCTGTCTCTGTCTCTCAGGTGGAGAGGGGTTTTCGAGCGGTGCACGTGGAGGGGGTGGAGCTGAAGCACATGGGTCAACAGTCTATGGGTCACTACCCGGTGCACTTCCACATGAATGGAGACGTGGACGAGAAGGGCGGCTACAACCCCCCCACCTACGTGCGTGACCTCTCCATCCACCACACCTTCTCCCGCTGCGTCACCGTGCACGGATCCAATGGGCTTCTGGTGAGACACACACACACTCCCCCCCCCCCCCCCCCCCCCCCCCCCCCCCCCTCTCTCTCTCTCTCTCTCTCTCTCTCACACACACACTCCCTCTCTCTCTCTCTCTCTCTCACACACACACTCCCTCTCTCTCTCTATCTCTCTCTCCCTCTCTCTCTCACACACACACACTCTCTCTCCGTCTCTCTCTTTCTCACACACACACACACTCACTCACACACACACACTCACTCTCCGTCTCTCTCTCTTACTCACACACACACACACACACACACTCACTCACTCACTCACTCTCTTTCTCTCTCTTTCCTTTTCTCTCTCTCATACACACTTAGTCACTCACAAACTCATACACAGACACACACTGGCACCCACATAAACACACAAACACTGTCTAAACACACAAGCATATGCACAGAGCATATGCATAGACATAGCCACACACACACACACACACACACACACACACACACACACACAAACACACACACCAGCCTAGTTCTTGAAGTCTGTGTGCACATCAGACCGCCAGTAAGCTTCCTGTAAGCCTCAGATCACCATTTTAAAGTCTCTCCCGAAAAATAAGGCCAATTAGGGAATCAGATGCGACAAATGACAAGGAAAAGAAGTAATTAGCTGCAAACGAATGCAGTTTGGGCCGTTAATGAGCTGAGCGTGGGCTCAGCTGAGCGCAGCCATGGCTCCTCGGGGTCCCTGGGGGCCTCCAGTCGATTCAGATGCTAAAACCTCCATCCCGGCGGAGGGGAGCAGGGGACGGCAGCGGGCGGAGCAGGCGCGCCGTGGCTTTCATCTCGGCTCCAGCCTCCACCTCCACACCGCAGGGTGAAAAGTTCAGTGGCTGCCGCGCCATCTCGTTGGCTCCCTCGTCGGCCCCCATATCTGTCGCGTGCAGCCAGACGGATGTTGGTCCGGGGGGTAGGAAGTCGGGCCAATAGGGGAGGCGGTCGCTGCACCGCAGGTCGATTATTGCCGTGAGCGGGCGGGTAGTCGCCATGACAGTACGGCAGTGGTAATAACGTGCTGCCCCTCAGTGCTTTTCTCTCCCTCAGGGGTTCTGGGACCCCCATGGGAGCCAGACATGCAACAGATTATACTCCTGTGTGAGATTAGTCACAGGTCCCAGATCAAATCCTTGACCTTGGTTAATTAGTGCCAAACACTGACAATGAAGATAGAGAGCATGAGGAAAATGAAATGCTAACTGTACTGGGAACAGTCCTCTAGCATGCCTCAATGCATGTCACTCTGACAACCCTGTGTGTATAAAGGAAAGACATCGCTGGAGATGTTTTACTGACTACTTTTTTATACAGTTTTATACATTACACAAGGACAATGTAACTATTCTTAAGAACTGTGGGTTCCCATTAGAATAGGTTATCCTTGTTGTATTTATTTATTTTATGTATTTAGCATTAGTGCGTACTAGGATGATAACTGTCTGTTACTGTGATAAATGGCTGTACACAGTGGTTGTGCTTTCCCCACATGAGCTCAAACAGGTATGTTGTATGTGTATTTGTGTATGTGTATTTGTCTTACTGAAGTACCTCTTACCGTGTGGGGGTTAAGCCCAGTAAAGAAATGGCGGAAAGCATGTGGAGCATTTCCTAGTTTATCATGAGCAGACTTTGAGGAAGGCTGCTGTCGCCACGGTGACATCCCAGCATGACAGTGCTGGTGGCTCGGCGGTCCTGATGCTGAGGGGAGGATCTCTGGTGAGCCTGTGCTGCGATGTGATTAACAGGGCTAAACTGAAGCCTCCACTGGCTCTTATCTGCCAGATAACATCATGGCTGCCGTGGGCTCCTTCTTGTTTCTTCTCTCGTGAGTTGCCCCGTTGTTTTGAAGCTCTTAATGATATAAGTGTAAACACAAACACATCTTTTCCTCTTGCTGTCAGGAGAGAGATAAGCCTTAATCACAGCAGGGGGGTGAGAGACTGTCTGAAAGTGTGTGGGTGGGAGCACTGAGCCGCAGGCCTCTTCAATGTCACTCTCTCTCTCTCGCTCTCTCTATCACTCCCTCTATCCCTGTCTGTCTTTCTCTCTCCTCCTTTCATTGTCTTCTCTCTCTCTCTCTCTCTCTTTCTATTAATTTTCAATTCAAAGTAGCTTTATTGGCATTACCATTAGAGTGTTACAAGAAGGCACCGGTAATGATTTCAAGGAAAAAGCTAAACAAACAAGTGCATCAACAAGAATTAAACATTTGCATTGAGTTTAACTCAGTGGAATATTTGCACACAAACATTGCACACCCATATAAGACAGAATTCACATTCCACATATATACACTAAATTAAAATAGCAAATGGTGAATGGTATTGTGTGTCTCTGCAGGTGAAGGATATAGTGGGCTATGATGCGCTGGGGCACTGCTTCTTCACTGAGGATGGGCCAGAGGAGAGGAACACTTTTGACCACTGCCTGGGGCTGATGATCAAAGCCGGCACTCTGCTGCCCTCCGACAGGGACAGTAAGATGTGCCGTGACATCACCAACGGAGCTTTCCCCGGCTACGTGGCCAAACCGCGGCAAGACTGCAGGTGAGGAACACACGGATGACACGGAACACACACACACACACACACATACGGATGCACATATACGGATGCACATACACACACACGCACATACAGGTACACAAACACACATATAGGTACACAAACACCAACACTATCCTCTAGTAGACTGTCACAATAGCACTAATCTAAGATGCAAACAATAGAAAACTCTGCAGACTTATGCTTGAAGTGCAACTGCGCACTGCAGGTGGATAAACCCACAGGAAGTTGATGCAGCTCTCCAGCTCCACATGATGTGATGATGTGGTGCCTCATGCAGATCTTTGCCTGCGTGCTTAGTATTTTTTTAGCTTCACAGTAGCAAGGCCATTTAGGGAAACATTACATATAATCATTTTCTGGGAAAATAGCTCTTTTTGCTAAAGTATAATATAATAGCACCATTTGCAAAGACTGGTTAAAGGAGGTTGTTGTCACGACAACATGATTATTTTTCACAAATTTTATTTTCTCATCAAGGCCTGGTGTTGACAGGAAAGGCAGTTTGACATTACAATTGCTGTTATTGGAAAATGAATAAGAAAAAATGAAAAACGCAGAAATCTTTTTCGGCTACAGCAGTCATTTAATGTCTCTAATTCAAGGTAACGTAAGGTAAGGTAAGGTAACTTTATTTGTGCCCAAGGGTAGATTTGGTTGCAGTTAAAAAGAGTGGGGTTCTTACACACACATATAGATGACATTAAAGACATTGACAGAAAACAGTGACATAACAGTGGCAACAGTGCTCCAGACATAGAAATATAGATTAAAAAGTATACATGAATATTATTAGTATAAAAATGCAGAATAATTCATCCTCCCTTTTCTCCAGAACATGACGCCTTTAAAAAAACACACAATTCTGATGAAGAAGTTTATCATTTCACAAGAGTACGAAACCCAGAAATGGCGCAACAAATCTCCTCTGAGTAATATCACAGGAATCTTTTCTTCTATCAGGCTTTTATTTCTTGGCTGAGAGTAAGCATGATACATTCCAGCATTTATCTGAGGACGGTAAAGAACACCAACTCTGAATGAAAATGCTTATGAGTGTGGGATTGCACATCTTAACTTTTTTTTTAGAAGTCCGTAGGGGTGTCAAGCCCATAATTGCTGAGCGGGAACATGCATAAATGCCTCACAATCCATCAAAGGAGGAAGGAGAAGCGGATGGAGGGAGGGAAGGAGGGAGGGAAGGAGGGAGGGGAAGAGAGGAGGAGTAAAAAAAAAAAAACAAGCCTGTCTCTCACATCATCTACGAGAGAGTGATGCCTGCAGGGCGACTAAACTGCACCAGCGACGAGCGAGAGCCACTGGTAGACCCACACGTGTGCCCCTGCCAAGGCCTCCGGGCGTCGAATTACTTTCTTCCGATCCGTCCACTCACCTGGACGTCTGGAGCTCGGGACATCGGATTTTCACAAATTTAAGATGCAACGGAGGTGCGGTGCGGTGCGGTGTGGTGCGCGCAGCGTACAGATAACAGGGGCCAGCCTTTAATTTCCTGTGTCTGAATAGACATCAGAGGCATGTGAGGTGAAGAGAGAGACGAGAGGGAAAAGAAGAGAGAGGAAGAGAGAGAGAGAGAGAGAGAGAGAGAGAGAGAGAGAGAGAGATCGTAAAGCCTTTATTCTCAGGTATAACAGAGGGATGGTATAGTAATTACTGGGTAGCACTGACAGCTCTCAGAGATGGTTGTTATCCCTGCTAAAAGACGCGACTGGAATGACTTCTCCACTGTGGCACAGCTGCAGCCAAAGACGCTGCATGCTACAGCAGGCACAGGAACAGACTTATACTTACAATACATATAGTAACCACAAATTATCCAAAGATATATATATATATATATATATATATACAACATAAACAGTAATTCTGAGGCACTCAAAAGGAATATAAATTAAAAAGCCTTTATTTTAAATTTGGCTATCCATTAAAAAACCTGCCAACATGTTTCGGTCTCTGTGGCCTCCTTCAGGGCAAATATATATATATATATATATATATATATATATATATATATATATACACACACACACACACACACGTGAGCATACAGTAGTGTGTGCAAACTCACACACGCCCCTTTCCCTTCAGTTTGCAACACAGTGTGTGAAATGAGAGAGCGTTGTCATAGATATTAGTATGGTGGAGGGCACAGCTACTCCTGGTGTCAGCCATGCGGTGCCAGTCGGTGCCCGTGCCCAGTGATCCAGTGGGTCGGAGCAGTCAGAGCAGCTCAGCCACAATTAGAGGAGCTCTCCATCAAGCCGCCGGGTCAGGAACAGTAGTTCGCTCGCTCTCCCTCACTTCCTCACTCGCTCACTCACTCTGCCCATGCATTTTTAACCAAGAAATCCTCTAACTCTTTACTAGAGGCACCTCTCTCTCTCTCTCTCCCTCACCCTTTCTTGCAATCTCTCAAGGCCCTGTTTATTAACGCGTAGTCACCAGTCATCGGCTTAAGCGACTTTTAAAACAATTGCTGTACAGCAGCAGGCGTTGATTACCAAGCCTTAGCCTTAGGACTGTCTGTGTGTAACCTAATCAAACCTCTGAGACGCGGTGTGCTGTGCCTGTTGCCACTGGCCAGTAGGCACGCTGTGATTAGGGGTGGTGATTACGATTGCTGCCCCGGCTCAGATTTGCTTGCCGCTTTTATTGCGCTTGCAGAAGGAGACTGCAAAATCAGACCACAGGGTAGCGCGGTGGCTTTCCGGGGTGAGAGAGGAGTCAGGGGCACTGGGGTCCTAATCAGGACCCAACTGCACCTCTATCAACCCAAGTCTTATTTCTCTTCCACTCTTTCTCTCTTTCTATCTCTCTCTCTCATATGTTCTTTCTATCTCTCTCTCTCTCTCTCTCTCTCCCTCTCTCTCTCCCTCTCTGCTGTCCCCACAGTGCCACGTCCACCTTCTGGATGGCCAACCCCAATAACAACCTCATCAACTGTGCAGCTGCGGGCTCGGAGGTTAGTGCTGCTCCGCGGCCCCCCGCCGCCCCCACACACACACACACACACACACACCTCTGTCTGCCCGCTCCCCTCCCCTTGGCCAGCCAGCCAAGGCTGATTAATGACACTCTGGTACCAATGTCCACATCCCCTCCAACAAAACAGGCCATGCCACGGCTGCTGCCTCTGCCCCAGTCGCAATCGGCATGGCTGTGCCCAGGAGGTTATGGCTCTGAATTGTGTGTGTGTGCGTGTGTGTGTGTGTGCGTGCATTCCGTGTGTGTGTTTTTGACTGTGAGAGTATGTCTGTGAGTGAGTGTTTCACTCTACAGTGTGCATGTAGATTCTAGTTATTCTAGAACATTCACACCATTCTGACACTCTTTTGGTATAAGCCTGTGTGCCCTACATATAAGGCGTATGTGTGTTGCTGCACCACTTTTCTCCATGTGGATATAAATAAATGGTTAAAATTTGTGTGTGTGTTCATGTGTGTGTGTGTGTGTGTGTGTGTGTGTATGTGTGTGTGTGTTTGTGTGCGTGTGCAATGTCTTGCAGGAGACGGGTTTCTGGTTCATCTTCCATCACATCCCCACGGGGCCATCTGAGGGCATGTACTCTCCAGGCAGGACAGAACACACCCCCATGGGACAGTTCATCAACAACCGCGCCCACTCCAACTACAGGGTAAGAACCACAAGATCCACCCAGACACAGATCAGAGAGGAGAGTCAGAGGCCACAAGCAGAGAGAGAGTGAAACATAGAACGTGCTACAGCGAGAAGATGAAATGGAGAGCACGAGAGAGAAAGAGAGAGAGAGAGTGAGAGAAAGAAAGAGAGAGAGAGAAAGATGGAGAAAGAGACGCCGACAGTATGACCACACTTCTCACAAGCCATTCTGCACCCTGTAACGAGGCCACAGCAAGATTGATGGACTCGGGACGGGGCTGGAGAAGGGAGGGGGGATGGGGCGAAGTCGAGGAAGAGGAGAGAACAGGAGAGGCTCTTCTTCCTGAATTCTGCTCTTGTAATGTATGGCGCTGCTCCCTAACACCCCAATTTAATTGAAATATAATTCAACTCAAGCTGCGGCGCCTGATTTAATAAAACATCTGCGATGAAGGATTGCCGGGCCTCAGAAGGTGGCATCGCCGGGCATAAACAATGTGGCTTTGGGCCTAAAGCGCAGACGATCAGAGCGTCGCCGCGAGCAACAGGCGTTAGACGGAGAAATGAGTGTACGATAAGCGTGCGTGTCAGGCCTTTAATCTTGTGTGCATGACTAAAGTTCAGCATCAAAACAGATTTATGAAGTCAACGTCCTTGCAGATACATATCTTCGGGAGCATTCATGCAGATACACTTGGTTAGCCAAAGGAGAATTCCACTGTTTGTCTCCTGCGATTTGTTTGATATGTTTGTTTTGGAATTGTGCACAGAGAATGAATAGTGAGTCATGATATTGTTCTATCTTTCTCTTCCTCCCTCCCTCTCTCTCTCTCTCTGTGTTTCTTCCTGTCGGATCGGTGTGTTCTGTGCTCCAGGCAGGGATGATCCTTGACAATGGAGTGAAAACTACTGAAGCCAACGCCAAGGACAAGAGGCCGTTCCTCTCGCTGGTGGGCGCGAGGTGAGCACTCTACCCATTTCCTCCCATTTGCTCGCCTTTCATGTGCGGCACATCTTCGCCCATCACGTCCCACCGGGGGCCTGGCACATTACGCACGCAGAGCTGGCTGGCGAGCTGTCAGGTTAAGTGCAGCTCTGCCTGTGAATCCGCACGCTCACAGAAGGCATCAAACTGTCTGCCGCCCCATCTCCATCTGCCATGACCAGCGGCAAGAGAATGAGTCACTGTGCAAGCCTGATCTTTATGCCGGCATAATCGAAAGCCACCATTAAGCTCTGAGACATTGGGCTAATTGAATGAGCTCTAGGGAGTTGCAGAGCATAGTCAAGCGTTTAGAGATGACATGTTTTTCTTGTATGTTATTTTTGTCACATTTTTGTCTCTTAATTTTTTTTTTTTTTTTTTTCTATTTCCCCTGTTCTGGTTCCCGTTGCAGATACGGCCCACATCTGGATGCTGACCCGTTCAAGCCCAGGGTCCCAGCGCTGATCCACCACTTTGTGGCCTACAAGAACGAGGACCACGGGGCGTGGCTGCGAGGAGGAGACGTGTGGCTGGACGACTGCCAGTGAGTAGCAGGCCTCGCGCCGACACCCGTCACTGCGTCTCTGCAGTGACCGACCCTAAGGGGCGGACGTGGACAGAGATGTCCGCAGCTCAGTTGAGCTGTAATTTCCTACAGTGGAATTCTGTTAGTCATTCAGGGGAAGCGAAATCTGACATGATCTACTGGTGTGCTGCATGCACCCACAATTCACTCTATGATGGCTGACATAAGCCAGCAGCATGCGCTCAATTGTATTTTGTTTTTACATTAATCATATGTTGTGCTATTTGTATGTACAGTACTAGAGGCTTACCATACGTCTCTTAGCTCATTTCATATGCATGGTTTATGGTGGTTTAACTGCTGTCATGTTTTCTTCGACAGATTTGCTGATAATGGTATTGGCCTGACGCTCGCCAGGTAAGGGTGTGCTCTTTAAAGATATGCATGCATTTATGGGAATATGAATTGATGTGTTTTATTTATGGAACGTCTTGTACGACCCCGGCATTGTCAGTTTAATTGGAAATCGCCTTATATGGAGGCAGCCGGAGAAGCTGGAGGGAAATGAATGCATCGGGGAGAGAGTGGGAAAGCAATTTAGCCGTGTGGAAGTAGCCTCTCTGGGGATGGGCTGGAGTGGAGGTGGAGGGTGGTCGGCGGTGGTGATGCTGATGGTGGTGGGTGGCTGCTGAAACGGTCTTGTCCTCTCCCCCTCAGCGGAGGCACCTTTCCGGACGATGACGGCTCCCGTCAGCAGGTGAAGAACTCGCTGTTTGTGGGCGAGAGCGCCAATCGAGGCATGCCCACGCCAGTGAACACCGTCTGGGGCCCAGGAGGACCTGATCTGACCGAGAGGACGCTGCCCCGAGGAGTGTAAGTATTCAACAACACCAAGACAGAAAGCTCCATTTTGAAGTCCAGTTCAAAGTGTTTTCTCTCACACGATGTTGACCAAATAGAATAAAAAAGAAAGCTAAGGTCAGAGCATTCTTAAATGTGATGTTTAAGTAACATGAGATACAAAGAGCGGACCAATGCGTCTACTCTTAGCTCCTGTGTTTATGGCGCCACAGCTGAATGTCACACAGCCCTCTCATCAAAACACTGCGTGCCTTCCTCTGTAATGACACATTTGACATGCAGAGACTGAAGCCAGCTCCCTTTGTCTGCCCAAGATTAGAGATGAAGGTTGTGTCCCATCCGCAGCTGATGTATTTTTATTTCATCGTGCAAAAACAGCAGCGCTGCCTGCCATGTTGACACTGAAGCGCTGATGAATAATTTCCTGCCCCCTGAAGGAACTTTCCCATTCGAGGAATGCAGATATATGACGGGCCCATCAACGTCCAGAATTGCACCTTCCGCAAGTACATCGCTCTTGACGGCCGTCACACCAGCGCGTTCGGCTTCCGACTTAACAACTCCTGGCAGAGCTGCCCCAACAACAACGTCACCGACATCACATTCGATGACGTTCCGGTAAGTTCCACCCTGGAGCGACTGCCCCCCCCCCCCCCCCCACACACACACCCAGTCACACACACACCCCCTGCTCTTTGGGGGTGATGTGCTCAGTGGAATATGTGGAAATGAGTTTTGTGTCGCACCGTGTGGATTAACACCACTGCCTCGGAGGTGGTGAGCAGGGATGTGAGGCAGGGTGATTTATTTGCAGAGGACCGACGTGTCAGGAGGGATTTTGGGGGCCTCAGCTGTCTTGGCGCTAATGCCACACAGAACAGAGGGCCGAAGGTTGACAGAGGTGATACTACGGAGAGAGAGAGAGAGAGACAGAGACAGTGACATAGAGAGAGAGAAAGAGAGGATCCTCTTCTCCAGCTTATCTCCCTGCTCTGTGTTTCTTGTTTCTCCCTTCTGATGTCAGATCACGTCCCGCGTGTTCTTCGGCGAGCCGGGCCCTTGGTTCAACCAGATGCAGATGGACGGCGACAAGACCACCATTTTCCATGATGTGGATGGCTCCGTCAGTGAGTACCCGGGGGCGTTCCTGGTCAAGGAGGACAACTGGCTGCTGCGCCACCCAGACTGCATCGATGTGCCCGACTGGAGGGCTGCCATCTGCAGCGGGCACTACGCCCAGGTAAGGCGCACCTCTTAGACCTGCCAAAGCAATCATTATCACGCCCAGGCAGGCACGCCATGTTCTCTCTCTCTATCTCTCTCTTTCTTTCTCTCTCTCTCTATCCATCACAAATAAATAATTCTCCTGTTTTGATCTGTTTTGAGTTTGCCTTATCTGACCCCACCCTAACCTCCACCCCGACCGCCTCTGCCCCGACAGATCTACGTCCAGACGCGCAACCCGGCCAACCAGGACCTAATCATGGTGAAAAATGAGTACCCGGAGCAGCCACTGAGGCTGGTGGGCGCCCTGGGGAAAAGGAACCACTACCAGCAGTTCCAACCAGTGGTGGCCCTGACCAAGGGCTACACTATGCACTGGGACCAGCCTGCCCCAGCAGAGGTCACCATCTGGCTCATCAACTTCAACAGGTTAGCCGCAGAGGACCCGAGAGAGAGAGAGAGAGAGAGAGAGAGAGAGAGAGAGAGAGAGAGAGAGAGAGAGAGAGAGAGAGAGAGAGAGAGAGAGAGAGAGAGAGAGAGAGAGAAAGGGAGTGGGTGTGTGTGTGTGTGTGAGAGAGAGAGAGATAAAGAGAGAAAGAGAGATAGAGAGTGAGAGAGAATGAGTGACAGAGAGAGAGAGAGTGCAAGAGTGTGTGTGTGTGCGTGAGAGAGAGAGAGAGAGAGAGTAACAGAGCGTGTGAGAGTGAGAGTGATTGACAGAGTGAGAGTGAGGGAAAGTGCATAAACATAAACACAGCACCAAAAAAAATGAGTTTTGGAAAACTGGCTTAGTGTCTAAATACACACATTCAAAACACATTAAGGCCAGGAAAATGTGCAGCCGGGGTTTGAGGTTTGTAGTGGAGACTATGCTTAATGCAGCCCTTTGTATAACTACGGGTCAGGTCAACGTTAAAAATGGACAGAATACAGTGCTGATGGGTTGTAATTCCTTTGGATGCCAAGTGCTCGTCTTAGAATAAGAAGTCCTGAGTTCACTTCACCCTCAGGACGGCTCTCTGGCTCCACCTATAGAGCACAACACAACACACATATTTTATTATGACTGCTTCTTTTGTTCTAACCCTCTCTCCTCCCTCCTTCACACAGGGGTGACTGGATAAGCGTTGGCATCTGCTACCCTCGAGGAACCGCCTTCACCATCATCTCAGACATCCACAATCGGCTCACCAAAGAGACACGGAAAACAGGCGTCTTCATGCGAACCATGGACCGGGACAAAATGGGCCACGGGCACCAGTCCAGGGGATACTACTTCTGGGAGGAGGACACCGGGTAAGACCTCCGTCTGTATTTTATTCATGAGAGTATTCAGAGAAGCTCCCCTACAGACACTGTTCTGAGGACAGTCATGCCATGGGGGGGGGTTGGTGGTAGGTGGGTGGTAGGTGGGTGGGTGGTAGGTGGGTGGGTACATCCTTCCTCTAGCAAATGCAGGCACTTTTAATTGGACTCTGTCCCTGTGGAGTGAAGTGTGCTGTAGCACAGCACCGGGTGCAGTGTGCGCTGTGATTGATGTGCGCCTCTTCTCCTCCAGGCTGCTGTTCCTAAAAGTGAGAGCGCACAATGAAAAGGAGGACTACGCCTTCTGCTCGGTGAAGGGCTGCGAGAGGGTGAAGATCAAAGCGGTCATCCCCAAGGGAAGTGGCCCGAGCGACTGCATGGCGGAAGCCTACCCACGGCACACCGAAATGCCCATTGTCGATGTTCCCATGCCGAAGAAACTACCTCGCATTAAGCTGGTGAGATCTTCTGCTCAATCTACTTTCTGTTTCATAATATTGCAACAATAGCAATTGACTTTACTAAGGTGCTTTACCAAGCCTATGGGCTGAAACCCAATAATAACATCATGCCTAACATTGTGCAATAATCATAAATGATCATTATAAGCAGGAAGTATTGCATGAAGTGATGCATTATGCAGTATTACATTACATTTACATTTCATTCAATTGGCAGACGCTTTGACTGCATCTGTCAATAGTATTAGTAGTACTAGTATAATGGCATGCCAATCAGGGCTTAATGTTAACTTTCAAAAGTGGTTAAAAGTGGCTGCCAGCTTGGCAACCAGGCATGAGGTTTTGGTTGCCAAAGCCAACCAAATCTTGTTGCCACTTGCAACAATCAATGTCCAGCCCTGCTGCCAATTCAATGATCCTTTTTAGAGGAAGCTCACTTGTTTCCTTTTGCCACCTCTAGCCACAGACATCCGAGCACTTCCTGGAGATCAGACTGGAATCCTACAACACACGCTTCTTCCACATCAAAGAGGACTTTTCCTTCATAGAGGTGTGTGTGTGTGTGTGTGTGTGTGTGTCTGTGTTCTCCATCAATGGCCTCAGCTCGACTCAATCAAAGGCTTGCTTAAACGGGGATAATGAGGGCGGTCTGAATTAATCTCACGGATATTAAAACAACCTAATCGATTTTAGTGCTATTCATTTGTGCTATTCAGTGCTATTAATTTGACCACATCATCACGCCGTGAGGTCTGCCCTTAATGGCGGGAGCGTCAGATGTGACCGCATAACAATCAACTGATAGTAACCGGTAAATTCTTGTGCCACTCCACTAGGTCAACGGGAAGAAAATCTACCAGTCTGATGACGGTGTGCAGCTGACGGCCATCGAAGGTCACTCTGGGAAAGTGTTGGACACCAAAGGCTTCCGGAACTCTCTTCTCATGGGCATCCCAGCACAGATAGACAACTACATCACTGGCCTTAAAGAGGAGTAAGACTCTCTTTGTGGTTTTACTGATCTTTCACCCCCATCACTGAGTGTGCCGCAATAGCCATTATGGGCTTTCAGAGCAAACTCAATAGCCTTCCGCAGAGGGATTAATTACTGCAAATAAAACATTGTGATATTCTTTTAATAACTCCCCTCAGAGCATTCATCAAGAAAGTAAGTGTCTGTGTCAACTGCCACTTTTAACAATACACCTGTTCTGTTTGTTCCCACAGAACAATAGTACTCATCACCTCAAAAGGACGCCTTGTGACCAGAGGGCCCTGGACAAAAGCACTGGAGAGAATTGGAGCAGACCCAAATGTGAAATTGAAAGGTAATAATATTCCCCCCAAACATCATCTTAATAAAACATTGGGTAGATCAATGTTTACATCAAGCAAGCTCTTGAGTCTGCATTTTGTGGGGAATTTTTTTTTTAAATCCTCTATTTTATCTTGACTGAATACATAGTCACATGAATGAAATGGTATTCTTTTAAGAGAGAGTTTTGTCCTGAGGCTGTAATCATCGTTAGTCATAGGTAATAATTAGGTCATAGCGTTTCCACATAAAATTGTCTTCCTCGTGAGATTTAGGATTTCCACATTCCCGTTGCTCTTAAGTGAAGTGTGCACTAGAGGGCAGTGTTGATCCTTTTTGTAAGATGGATGTGCACAGTATCATGCACTTGAACATCTACATGGCTTTGTGGATTAGACATGGAGACATTAAGGCCATCAGTGAGATTTATAGTTATTTGAAGCATGGATAACATAATATAAGCAACCTTTCGAGAGATTCCATGTGTATGTTACTACATATATAAATAAAGCCTCACAAATGGACAGAAGTGGATAAGACGGATAGCAGTGTTTAGTTCATGCCATGGTTTCATCCCTTGGGTTTTCTTCCATTATACATCTGGAGCTCTTGCTCATGGAAAGCCAGACAAACACATCCTACACGTGTGTGCAATGCATGCTCAGGATGCCTCTGATGGCCATACGCTTGCGTGCCAGAACAGCAGGGTCCTTCCTCTGTCTGGTACTCCCTGTCTTTAGTGTCATGCTATTTCCACTACTGTTACTGCTGCTGCTGCTGCTACTGCTGAGATTTCTACATCTGTTATTAAAACATTTTAACAATTGAATCATTGTAGGGGACTTTTAGAAAATATTACATATTAAAATGAGAGGTGAGCTGTAGGTAAAAAAAGTTCTGACCCCCTCTCTATTGTCTGTGTTTCAGATAAAATGGTTTTTGTGGGATTCAAAGGGAGCTTCAAGCCCGATTGGGTGAAGATGGTGGTACACGACAGTCAGGCCAAAATCCACCAAGTCTTACCCATCCCCATCGTCAGGAAGATGAGCCTATAAGGGAGGACTGCGTGCGTGAGCACTAGACTAGACTAGACTTCAGTCTCGCTCTCACCACTGCCTAACTAAAAACTGTGTGGGAGCACAGAGTCGTCAAAAGCACAGAGAGGACTACTGAACTCGAGGAGACGACGACAAAGACTTAAGAAGAAGAAGAAGATAAAACAGAACCATTCAAAGCATGCATTTGTGTTGCCTAGCTTACCCTCCCAGCTGGTCTCGATATCTGTGACTATGTGGACGTGAGTGAGTGTCGTCAGTTGAGTATACTTGACTTTCCTGGAAAAGAAAAACAGAAGAAAAAAATTACATTCCTCGTTTCGTCCTACTCAGTGATGTCAAATCTGTCTCATTCCAGAAGAAAGCTGTTTTTACTTTGCTTCTATGGGGTTTCCAGCTTAATATTGTGATGTTTTTCACACAGTCGTCTCATATCAACATTTTTTGGTGTTATGTTTGAGTTCAAAAAGTACCAGCGACCAAATTGTACCTTAGTCTAAAGGACTAAAACATTTTGGAATGAGCATCCTCAAAGATAGGGATGTGTTTTATCTTGGCCACTGAAACTATAATGAAATGTAAAAGTAGCAATTTCAGAATTATAAGTAGAAATCCAGAAGTAATGGCAATTTAGATGGGGCCACACTTCTAAATTATGCAGGGAAGATGATTATATTGTCTTCAATTAAAATGTGTTGTTTACAATATGCAAACTGTGGATGACATCTTGCACTCTTCAAATGATAGCTTGCCATAAATACCTGTTATGTGTATTGGAATGGGGCACTCCATCAAAATTTTGAGATTAGAAATATTGGGACCAAAATGAGATTAGAAAGACATTTACATGTTTAGTGACACAACAGCACAACACCAGCGCACTGGTACACAATATATGGGAACGTTTTTGAAAGTGTCCTTTGTTGTAATAATTGACGTTGGCTACTTTATCAACTCCTGGATTAATTGTATGTGGTTTGCTTGCAACCGTTAGCAGGAGCTGAATTGTCAAAGAGATTGTCTGCCATATAGCCATTTTTGATGGAATGCCTCCCTACACGTTGTTAATTAGCAACCTTTTGGCAAGAAGCCGGAGATTCCTTTTTGCCGAAATAGCTGGTCTTTTTTCGGAGATTGTAATTGTTTATGTTTTATATGTTTTATGTGTTTCTAAAATTCCTCAGATTGATAACAGAGATATATTTTATACTTATTTATTGTACAGGCACAATCAAACAAATATAGAAGGGACATCTTTTAAGTTGTAATGCATTTCTGTCCTTACTGTAAAAATATAATTTACTACCATTTAAATGAGCATACCACACCAAGTGTATGATTCAGTATCTACATCAGCCATTGTTTTAGTTGTATAGTGATGTTATAAATGTGACTTTGAGAGAAGCAATGTAAACCCATTACTTGTTCAGAATATTTTGTACAGAAATTAAAAAGGAAAACAAAGAACCATTGTGTGTGCTATTTTTGTCATCCCAACACTTTAAGTGCAATAGAAGCATTTCTCATACTTGAATTTCTGTCAGATTATATCAGGGTAACAAGTGACAACTAACTAGCTCTGCATATCAGAGTAGGAACATTAATTGGATGTTTGTCAACTGGTGTCTTTGAAATGGAAAATGATGATTTGAATGAACTTCAGTGAGTGCGAGTGTGATAGGCATCAGTAATACGTACGTTTGTGGGGCCCGCCTGCCTGTCTGCTGTCTGGGGTCCTGCAGGCCTATGTGGAGGGAGTTGCTCCCAGGCCCCTTCTAAATCACACTGGAATGCACTCCAGCTCACAGGAGGAGGGAGGAGATCAAAACAGGACTGAATTCCGATCATGGTGTTTTTTTTTTTTGTATTATTACATGTCTTTTCAGTGTTCAAGCAACAATATCCATCATCCTTCAGCTCTTCGTGAAGCAATAACCCACCATAGCATTAGGTATTTGCTCCAAGAAGATAAAGTTGTATGTTCTCGCACCTCCACGGCACTCTACTCCACATGATCTGGGTGGGTTCAGTCATATCAAGGCTGAGGTAAAACATCTTGTCCTAATGAACAATATTGCTGTTAAATCTGGCCCCAGTCTGGGCACAGGGAGCGGAGGATAAGGTGAGATATTCGCCGGGCCTTACCAGATGGCGGGGAAATGTGAGGGGCCGCTGAGGTCATGCTGATCTGGCTTGCCTTGTGGAGGTCAGCAAGTCACAAAGAGATTACATCTGGGACACATGCCCATAGTGCTTCAGATGCCTCACAGCTGAGGGAGAGAAAGAGGCGCCATTTTTACCAACAGAAAAATCTTACACTGTAGTAGTTTTTTAATAGTGAATTAATTTGGGAGTGTGGACTTACATTTGTGTTCACAACACCAGAGATGGAAACATACAGATTTATATGTACCGTACTATCAAATGATAATTGATCATTAATTGTATTATGAATGGATTAGCGTTCCACAGCAATGTTGTAGATCCCAGGCACTGCAATTGAACAGTCTGTGAAAAACATTCCGCTTTAATTTGCCTAGAGCAGAGAGACACAGGGGACATGTACATTTCTCCAACCCAAACCATCCATTGAATTGTCTTAACAGGTGTGTAATCAGAAGAATATTTCATCGAATTCTCAGCAATCATTTTTGAATTGGCTGAATATCATCTGATTGAGTTGAACTGATAGATCATAGAACAGAATGTGCAGAATTTCTCAAACAATGGCTTTGTAGAATCTGTAGCTAACAGCACACTGCAAGATCACAGTGACAAAAATGATTCCAGTGATGAAATAATGGCAAAACTGCATTTTCTTTTTTGTTTTTGTTGTTTTTAAAGGATGTATTACCGATTTAAAAACACAGAAGAGCAGGATGTTTGGCACCATTATTTTTCTTTACCTTAGAACAGAAATGTAAATGAAACTCCACATTTTCTATGAAATATCAACTTCCAATTACAAAAAACAATTTTAGAACAAAATTAATTTACCAAATGTAGGAGTTTTATGAAAGAAATCCCTAATGTAGGTTAATTTATAGTTTGATTATCGGATGTATTTTCAAACAGCAAATCTGAGCCTTGGTCAAGCCCACACACATTCCAAACCTTGAATTACATGCTTGTTCGCCTTTGCGTTGGTTGTGTGCGTGACAGGGAAAAAGGACATTCACAGTAGACATGAAACAGTGAACATTTTACAAACTCAGAAAACTCAAAAAGAAGTGCATTGGATACTGTACAGTTGAACACTGAAAACAGAAATGGAATTGTAATGCAATTATAAAGTAACTGTCATTACCAAGTACCCTATTTAAAAATTGGATACATTTATCCTGTTCGAATAAGGCAAAATGGATATCAGCACAGGTAAACATGGCCTTAAAAAGTCATTAGAAATCAACAAATTATCATGTGTAGGATGTAAAACAGTACCAGGTACAACTCATCTTTAACAGTAAATGCATCAATGGATTCTGTAACAAAAACAACCAAGCATTTTCACAGAGCAAATATTGAACAGAAAATGTTGAATAGTCTGGTTGACCAACTAGTGACGGTCACGACTTTCATTCCCAGTGTCCCTTGAGCTGTTTTCATGTGAAATCGCTGAGTCACAGCTCCCCTTCACGTCTCCCAGAAGCTGCTGGGAGGTAACTATTAAGCTGGCACATCAGAGCTCCTGCTTGCTTTTGCTAGCTTTGTTGGCTGCTTTTTTATCTGTCTTTTTCTTGGCGTCTTTCTGATCTTTTCCCTTGGCATCTGGCTTGGCAGCTTTCCCAGGGTACACCTGGCCTTCCACGGTGACATCTTCGCAGCGGTCCTGGGCCACCAGGAAGTCTTTGATCTCCCAAGCGAAGCCGCCGTCACGCAGCATGAAGATGGCACGGTTGGAGCCCACTACGAACCTGGAGAGAAAGCATCCCAGAGATCACTCTATATTTCTATCTGTGAACAGTCAGACACATACAGCAGTAAGCTGTAGCATCAGATCTTGCCCTTTAAACGTGTCTGTTCAATTTTGTTATTTTTAGATACGGTAAACCAGGGACTAAAAACAGTATAATTTTCATTTTGTTTCGTTCTGAGCAAAAACATATTTTTTTCATTACTGTTCCAGTGTTCCAAAGCCTCTCCTCTCCTCCCTAGTAACCGCTTAGAACGTTATAGAAGAATGGTTAATAACGTTCCTTTAAAAATTACATTGCCTTTACAAATTGATGGCCAGTGTTGCAATATTATACATTTCTAGCCTAGGCAATTAGCCTATATAATATTAGATCTTCAAAAATGTCTGATAGCCAAATTCAGGCACAGAAAATATCCTTGCTTTAAACCCTGTAATAGCCTAAACTATGTGTGGCGCTACCAACTGCATAATGTCTCTGGTAGCCTATGTTATTTCACACAATCTTTCAGTGATAGTGAAGTAAATGACAATAATTACCGTTATTAACCGGTTATCTAAAATTGAAAATAGCATTTTCACTCTGGAACAAATGAAATTGGTTTTGTTCCTGTTTTCGGTTACGTTCATCTACAAATTTAGTTTGTTTCTGTTTTTTTTAATCGTTTCTAATACCTGCGACAAACTACAACTTTAAACACAATTTGGAATACATCATCACACCGTCAGTTCATAATGTTTTTACTTGATACGCAAGTCAGCTTTTGGATTGCTCCAGGATGTTGTCATTACATACTAAATCCTCTGAAGCTAAACTTGACTTGAGTACTCGTGAGGATTTCACCATGTGGAGAGCACGTGTTACAAGTTATGAAATTGTGCAGACCATGTCACTGAGATACAGAAAAAAAGACCGTTTTACAGTATTGTATTTTACAACGGAAACACCTTTGACAGAACTTTACTCTTTCTATACAGTATGCTTGACAATTGAAGCTTTATGAGATGCACCTCGACCATGTTTCACATGAGGCCCCCTTGTCAATTCAGGAGACTTTTATCACAAAAATATAATACAAATGTATAAGGTATACCTTACATATTATTTTGGGAGGCAAGACTATTCAACAGAGAACCAATATAGTAATTTTGGATATAAGGAATTAAGTATAATAAGAAAAAGTAGGCAATTGTTGTAATGATGTGACAAAATGCTATGTGTTAAATTGCTTTATGCTGAGAATATAAAACACGAGGCAGCTGCCACTCTGCTAGACCAGCAATCAGCCGCAAAATACCCAACATGCTTGGGCTTTATTACAACTCACAACAGTCCTGCTTACAACACCATCGTTCCCCCTGTCGGGAAGCATAGGGCAATAATTAAACAATGCTCCATACAGTGATGTACCTCTGAACATCATAGTTGGCGTTGAAGAGGCTCGACTGCCACAAGCTGGTGATCTCCTCTGTCTCCTTCTCTGTAGGATTTCCTGACACAGACGCAAACACCATCAGCGTCTTCCCCTTCTTGGACATTTTCAGAAGTTCTTCGGGCTTGGATGGGTCCACTTTGGAAAAGTCTACAGGGGGAGGGGATCTTTTGTGTTCAGGGAGGTCACCCTCTTCAATGTCATCATCTTCCTGAAAAACATTGGAATGGTTTGTGCACATGTGCAATGTACATTAACTCATGTGCATCTAGCTTAAATCTATCTCTACTCCTTTACTCATAATCATCTTAGCAAGTGAAAGTTTTCAACTCCATATCCAAAGAATAATGTGGTCCCAAAGAGACAGTCGTAAATTAATGCAGGTAATAATTGATCCATCAAGTGTCATACATGGCAAGGAAGATCTTCACTAAAATCTAAATTAAGAAAAACATAGAAAGCAACGTAGAAGCTAACATGTATAAATGCTGTGTGGGCGTCGACTAAACGTGAGTCACCTGACAAGGTAATGATGCTGTTAAACGTTAAACGCACAGAAGTATGCTAGTCAGCTAAACAAAACGTAGGCAAACTTTCATTTGGCCACCATTACATGAACTACAACGTTATGTCCATTACGTCCACACACAACGTGTCAAACCAAAATGAAGACATCTTACTTTAAGTTAAGATACTGTGACCATTATAACAAAACCTCTAACGTTTCCTTAACGTTCCAACCTAACGTTGACGCCAAGAATGAAGTTTAATCAGGATATCTTCAAAACACTCACAACAAAAAGATGGCTCATAACCGACGTCAGTTAAACAGATTCATGATGAAATAAATGAACGAATAAACAAAATATAAAAAGTCAGACTTGCTTGCAGACAACTGTTAACGTAAAGTAGACTTGCATTTAGAATAGGCTAACGTTAGTTGTCAAGAGAGAGGGAGAGAGAGAAAGAGAACTTAGAGCCCAACAAACCTCCCATTGTTCCAGAAGTCTCGCCATGTCAGCATCATTGTAATCACGAATGTCTTTCTTCTTTTTCGATTTGGTGTCTGTACATTGTACAACTAGAAAAGAAATTGCAAAAATGAAAAGTACAACATTGACTATTCTCGATTTGACGGGGGACGCCATCTTTACTGCTGGTGCACGAGCTGGAAGTCCCTGATTGGCTTAACATTCTCTATCGTCACAAGTTTTCTAAAGGGGCGTGTTCCCAGCCAAAACCAAAACTAAGGAAAAAAGAAGAAAGTAGTTTTTAACAAATTAAATAATGATGATGATGATGATACATTTTAATAGGCCTACACTCTGCTGAGAAACTGATTGATTGCTTCAGTATATCAAACTGACAAGTGGGAGAGGCCATAGCAACCTCAAACAGTCGGGGATTTAGAAATATGAAACTCTTTCACAAAAACTTTTATTCTTTTGAGGAAAATACAGTCTTTTTCACTTTCAATGTAAACTCTCAACTGTGAATTTGATGTAATGATAATCTTTTAGACCTAATCACCATTAGATGATGTTCTGAATAACTGCATAATCATTAACAAATACAATATAATAAATATGTGTGGAAAAACGAAAAAATGATGCCTCTGTGTCATCCACAATTGGATTTGGGACACCAGCAGATGACTATACAACTTTGCTCACGACTTTCTAAAAGACATGTCACTTATTCAGAGATGCTCCATCAATTTAAACAATAAACATTTTACTTAACTCCATGCAAACATGAGGGGGTAAGATCATTATCAACAATGGCTCAATTTTCCCCAGTACTTATTTTGGGTTTAGAGCTATAGTTTTGTTAATTCTCACACATTTTTACACACTGCTAATTTATCAACAATGTGCCTAATACCTGCATGCCAGAAATTATTTGAAAGGCAAAAAGATGTTTACTACTTCATTCCTCCTTCCACAACTATAGGTGAAAATGGAAATTGCAAACTAAATGTATAGGGTCACTAGAAATTGTGCATGTTTGCTCTCCCATGTGACGTTAACTTTGTGTAAGAAGGGAGAGTAGAATAACATTGTGGAAGCATGTAAGTTGCAGTTGCAAAGGCACAATGGCAAGTCGGGGACCACTGATAGTTATAGTTAGAGGTGAATACATTTATGTTTATGTTTGTGTAAAAAAAGACACTGTTGTCCAAGTTATAAAGTAATTTATGACACTGTTGTCCAGGTTGTAAAGTAATGTATAGCATATAAACACTACATTAGAAGTTAAAATAATAGTTTGAAATAATGTTGAACTTACATTAATCATAACAATAATAGCAATATGAATACAAATTCAAATATCAATAATGTAAATAATACATGTTGCTGTAAACAAAAAACATAAACATGCAAACCATATTTAATTTAGATGAATAAGTAAATAAGTAATAATAGGTAAAATATTTTGTCTAAGTACATTTGTTGTGTGTTGGTGTTAGTGTAATGGTTAAGGAGCTACCTGAAAAGTTGTGAGTTCAATTGGCTTCCACCATTGTGCCCTTGAGCAAGACACTTAACCCCAAGTTGCTTTGGCAACAATGAAATCCATTGCAATGTAATTGACGTAAGTGACTTTGGATAACAGTGTCTGCTAAATGAACAAATGTACATGTAAATCTTCATGTCAAGAGTGGAGTGGGAATATATGAACTATGCTGGATATTCCATTCCTTAATTCGAATCATAGCACATGCCATTCTCATCTCATGATTCTTTTTGAGGTCCTAGACTGGGACTGCAGATTTGTCAAAGAAAAAGGTGCAATTATGCTTCACTTCAACAGCCTCCTAACACATAGTATTAATTGCACATGCCTACACATATTTTAACCATCTGGAACAGTCCTGATTAACCAAGCAGATGGACATGCACTTTTGCCAGAAGAGAGAGAGAGAGAGAGAGAGAGAGAGAGAGAGAGAGAGAGAGAGAGAGAGAGAGAGAGAGAAAACAGAAGTCAGCAATTAGTGACATAGAGATGATGACAACTAGTCACCATTGCATTTCTGTCCATCTGAGTCTCACTTCAATGAGAGGCCTCCTCCCCTTCCTGCCTCTGTTCGAGTTGAGTGTTAGAAGTGAGAGGCTCATTCAACAGAATCTAAGCAGTTTCCTCTCAGGACACTCCACCCAATGGCACAGTGCCCTGTGCAGCTGTAAGACTGACTAGGCAGAACTTTGTAGGTACAGTGAGTACAAACTGGCGGTTCAAGACCCCCCTATGTTTAACTCGGCTAACCAAATAGACTAGTTTAACACTTTTGATCTATTTTTATTTTGTAACAGGACATTATTAACTGTAAATAATAATATAAAATAATATAAAATAAAATTACCTTCCAAAATAGCCAAACATGCTGTAGAGGAAAACATGTCAGGAGAGCATAAGGAGAGCAAAGCCTTCATTACTTTACTGGCAGCAACTATTCCTTAGTTTAGGCCAAAATGAGAAATTCCCTTATTTCAATCCCACTCTAGGAAATAAAAAAAGAGACAAGCAAAAACGTAGCCTATAGGCTAGGCCTACATGAAATAACCTTCAACTTTCTAAATGGTCTGTCTCATGTGGTCTTTCACCAAATAGCCTATGTCACCAGCAAATAATTTATATTTTTTTAGTTCATTTTTTTTTAAAATCACACTCAGTAGGTCCATTTTTGTTGACTAAGTCTAAATGGCCAAACCGATATAGGGCCTATAGTGGCTATCAGCTATGTCTTTCCATTTATGCTGCCTTAATCAGAAACGTTAACATTTACTAGCAACTGTTATAAATATATATAACTGCATAAAGTATAACGAGGTTTAATATAGAGATCAACCGTTTCTCCCAAAAACAGTTAAAACTTGAACCCAAGAGAGCATAATTGCAAATCTATGCTACACACTCAACAAACTTCAGTTTGCTGTATTTGGCTACTGTTGTGAATACGTCGTGACGTGAGGGGACGTGAAACGTAAGTTAATCTTGAACTGTCGTTACGGCTAGGCGCCGCTCTCAAGAAGTAGAGAACAGCTGTCTGTTTCATTGACTGAGACAGTAGAGTTAGACAAGTCAGATAATCGCATGAAAACGGTGGTATAACGCTATTCAAACTGTTGTCCATGGTCACTTTGGCTGAAAAATGCTTGAGGCCAGACAGGGAAATTGAAGGCGGGCATTCTGTCCTTTTGGGAGCGGCTGCACGGGTGTAACTTTGCCTCTACACCGGTAGTCGAATGCGTCCCACGTCGGGGCCTTTGGAAGGGATGGATTGTGGCAGATGGATCATTCAGCGCTTGAACGAGGATATTAACAACTGAAATAACTTTCTTTTGTGTGAAAGAAACGCGGGCGGGAGTGACTTGCTGTTTTCCTGTTTTCGGATATAATATTCTTGTGGTCACATGAACTCAAATACACAGCTGAAACTTGCTAACTGGCTATATTTTCGAGGAAGCTAACGTAGCTAGTATGCTATCCCCTTGCCTTTGGTAGTTAGCTGCAATCAACCAGCGCAAATGCGGCCACACCCTCTACTGCTTCCTGATACTGGAGATGTAGCGGGGGACTAAAACACACTTTGTAAGCAGGAATAACAACCACTTCTTCTGAATGAAGTTCTGAAGTAAACAGCAAGTGTTAAAGTTGTGGACTACTTTCATGAAATTAACATTTCAGTCGACAGGATACGACATCGAGATGAATATCAAAACCGAAACCCGACACCATCTATGCCGGACAAGACTTTGCCCCGCTTTCTGCTAAGACTGCATATTCACAATAGATATGCACATGGAATTCAGTTTGCAGAAAGAACTCGTCTATATCACGGGATCTTGTATGAGAAAGAAAAGGTTGAAAGTGGAGGGAAGCACGGCCCCGTGGCCCCTCGCTTGTTTTGAGTCTTATTTTGCTTCATTGATGAAATGATGGTGCAGGAAAAGCAGAACGATCCCGAAGAGGTCAATCGGAACTGGTCACGGAGCGCAGGCATGCGTCTGCCGCACTGTTACAATAGGGTGGCCAAAGTCGGTGGGTACAGTTTAGATTATAGTTCGGTGCAACTACATCCTGCGACCGTAACGCAACGAGGATATCACAATTCATTTTTGTTTGATGCAGTTTAAGAAAGGACATGATATATTATTTAAATTGGCATTTGTTGAGTGAAGAAAAACGTGAATATTACCCATTTTCGTCAGGAGGAAGAAAAAACATCTTTTGAATCTCTAGTCAACCTGCACTTTGTTTTTGAGGCACTGCAGTCAACATTCTGGGTTTTGTTCATTTGATATGCTATGGACCAAGATAGCTAATGGAAACCTGTGAAAACGTCACTTCTACAAATATCAGGGGCAAAATACAAAATTAATGTGTTGTGATATAACAGTGATGGAATCATGTAATGTTCAAGATTGAAACGATAGTTTGACACTGAGAAACTCAGCATGTATCATTGAAGGGATCTTTTATTCTTTGATTGACTATTTGTTTTCCTCTTATTTGTTGAATGATATTAATCATACATAGAAATGTACGTATACTCTATAGAGTATTGCCAATCCCACATCAGCAGTGCCGAGACATGAAATAATATTGTATGTCTTGTTGGAAAGGTTCCTGCAAATGTTTACCACAAAGTTTCAATGTCCTGTTCTCTTTCAAAGTTGTCAGTGGATTTTAATGTTTTGAAGGACATCAAGGAAGACTTCTTGGCCAGTTTCAATGTTTGTAAAGAAGGTGCAGATATATCTCTTACTTAAGAAGATGTCTTAATTTACACGTGTTCACTATGGCTTGTACAGCATAATCTATTTTTGTACCAGTTGGCAATCCAGACTATTAGCTCAACCATCCTACTATGGCAAGTAGTGGCTCGGGGAAGTCAGTTAGTGAGGTTTCTACCAGCATTTTAAGTGGCAGCTTGCAGCAGAGGAAAAAACTGTCTTCCATCTGTGATGCGTGCAAGAGCAAAATGCAATTGGTGGCAGACCTGCTTCTGCTCTCCAGCGAGACAAGGCCTGTCATGAGCTCGGAGGGGGTGTCCGTGGCGGAGACCTTCGAGAAGTGCAGGGACACCGTGATCGCCCGGACCAAGGAGCTGTCCATCCTCACCCACGACATCCAGAGCCAGCTCAACATGGGCAAGTTTGTGGAAGTTGGGGACCGGCTCGTGGAGATGGGCGACCTGGTGGTCTCTTTGACGGAGTGCTCAGCTCACGCCGCCTATCTAGCAGCCACGGAGACCCCTGGATCCCAGCTAGCCGTGTCGGGCCTGGTGGACCGGTACAAGGTGACGCGGTGCCGGCATGAAGTGGAGCAGAGCTGCGGCGTGCTCCGCGTCACCAGCCTCTCGGACCTGACTCCCCAGGTGCTCCTCGAGGTGTCCCAGAACATCTCGCGAAACCTCAGGACCCTCTCGGACGTGTCCACCCTGGCCAGTGAAAAGTCAAAGGACAAGTTTGCCAAGGAGCAGTTCAGAGCGAGCGTGCGCTGCATCAGCACCAGCGCTCAGGCCCTGCTCGCTTGCGTGAAGGAGGTGAAGACCTCGCCGAGCGAACTGACACGGAACCGCTGTGTCCTTTTCTGTGGACCGCTGGTGCAGTCTGTGCACGCGCTGGTGGGCTTTGCCACTGAGCCCCAATTTTTGGGCAAAGCAGCCGTCATCAGCCCCGAGGGGAAGGCCGTGCAGACAGCCGTCCTCGGAGGGGCCATGAGCGTAGTCTCAGCCTGCGTCCTCCTGACCCAAGGCCTCAGGGATATCTCACAGCATCCTGAGAGCAGCACCAAGATGCAGGACTACAAGGAGCGTCTGCGGAACTCGGCCTGCGCCGTGTCGGACGGGTGCACACTGCTCTCTCAGGCACTAAGGGATCGATCGTCGCCCAGAACTCTACCGCCAGTCAACTCCCACTCTGTGAATTAAATCCCCTTCACTTTGCAAATTATTCAGTTCTACCCATTAATGGACATACCAAAGAAACTCATGATTGTCCAGGATGAGTGAATGCGTTTCTTTATTTTCTTCTTTTTCCTTCAACTTGGTATGCCTGTCAATGAGGTGAGCAGAGTTCAACAGCCAAGTTTGAAAGATAGAAACAAAGTGTAAGTCACAGGTTTTTTTGTCACGCTGGATGTGATTTAAAGCCTTCACTAAAACTGACCATTAACTAATTTCTAATCCAAACTCACCCTTGGCTTCATATTGCCAAAAGACAGAAAAAGCATCCCAGTCAATTTAAAAGCAGATAAAAAAAAAAAAAAAAGTTTACCTCAGTTTTCAGCTATATGAAAACGACAGACAAAATGATGGATGTAGCTTCACTTGTCTGACCAATGACATGGTGATCTGAAGAAGTACATGAGTGTAGTGAGTGAGCGTGGGAAGAGTGTTCATACTTGTGTTCCATGTGTGAATTTTAAAAAATGGGTTCAAGCTGCTGTGAGTGTGTGCCATAGGTTTTACACTATTATTTACCAGACTTACAATGGTATTGTAATGTGTTTTTGAACATGCATGTACTGGAGTATTTATTTCCTCTATTAAAATGTTGTTTTCTCATGTATGTCCCTTTTGGCCTGCTCCTTACGATCTGAAAGGGTTTCGTTATTGAATCAGACAGTGAAGCTGTTATTAAGCACTGACCGTTTGTAATGAACCAGATGTCCGATGTTGCATTGCTGAGGGATGTTAATGTGAATGTATTTTACGATTCACTGACTATGGCATGATCGCATTTGCAGTTGAGTGCAGCTGAATGTTTTCAAGGTATTACAGAGGATTTTTTAATGTCTCTAGTGGGTGATTTTTAAAAAAAAAAATTTTATTCTGTGTTAATTTTGTAGGGTCACGTCTAAAATGTGTACCAATGTCCGCCTATATCATGCCTTGTAGGTGTAGAAACCCAAGGTTTTAAGGAATGCGCATACCAATGTGGAAACATTGATATTGTTATAGACAATGCAATAACAGAACTGACAAGTAGTCTTGATGATTATTGGTTAAACACATTACGGCTTGATTTGGCTTGAGGTTTTCTTCGAATCTTGAGTTGACTTCACTGTTTAAACTTGATCGTATAGGTGTGGTGTCTCGGTGTAAAAGCGTTCCAAAGCAGTCGGGTTTTCTCACCGTTGAACCTAAACATGTCTTAAAAATCTACTGGTACAAAACTGATTAACAAAAATAATAAGTGTGTTTAATGTCATTTGATTATATAACAAAAGGAAAACATCAAATGCCCAGGAATGTTTTCTTAACCTATGTGTCATGCAAAAAACTTCTGGCTGCTACAGAAGATAAAGTTCTGCCTTTGAATATCCCTCCGATACACAACGTAAGCAAGACTAGACCCTGATCTGTTCCATTTGTTATCACAAGGTATGATAAGCCTCCAGCAACCTCCGAATCCAAGCCTGTGCTCTTTTGATGTCTGGTTCTAGGCCTTTCTTGCAGCACCACACACATGGAAAAGCATAGCTACCATGTAAAGAGACCTAACCCGCATACTTCCCAGTAAAAATACCAGCATACGTTAATGCTATTGCTCAGAAAATGAAATGGGTTGGGTTGAATTAGAGCACGCTGGTTCTCCTTTCATTCTGTTCAAGCTGTGCAGGTCAAAATTTTAAGGCTGTGTACAATTTTACGCGAAAATGTTATGTTGGCATACATATTTTACATTCTCAGAAAATGTCTCAAATTAACAATACATTTACTATACAATGTATGACTAACTGTTTGATTCTGGATGTGAAAGTTGAAACTGTGACTCAACTTATCTCTTTTAATTGAAGAACAAATCTGCTGCTTGGTTCAAGGGGTATTCCTATCCCATACAATGACAATGGATTATTTTGTTCTCTTGGTTTTTGAATGGCAAACCCCTAAAAAGTTACTTCACAACAGGAAACCAATAGCCCTTGCTATCAGGAGACATTTCCTTCTGAGCGCAAACTGTTGGAGTAATAATTTCAAGCAAGGTTTCGCCCATTTCCTGCTAAAGAAAGGAAGTTTTGCCTATCCCAATCCCAGAGAGCTACTAGTTACCATCTGTGCTCTGAGGTAAAGTTTTGTCCAAATGAGTATGAGCCTTTTTCCCAGGCAAGCCTTGAGCCAATATCCTGTTTCACCGCAGTGTTGTCTTTGTAAACACGTCATACTCACAGCCCTATCAGGATCCATGAATGACAAAGTGACATCAAAGCCAAGCGAGGTATGGGCGGCTAGTGAGCTCAAAAATATTTAAATACAAAACATTTTTCCTGGGTAAAATGCCTCCCCTGCGTCAACAAAATATATGTCCACACCTATTCATCTGTTGTTTTTATCATAGGTATAATATTTCACAATGTTATGTGTTTAAAAAGTATGTCAGTACCACCTCAGTGAAGTTGAGTTTTCTCTATGAGGAGCTAGACCACTGATCCCTGTAAAGTCTAACCAAGAGACACTTGCTAGTTGTAATAGGACACTACAACAGTAAATAGGATGATACTATATCCATTATTCATAGATCCGCTGGATCCAATAACAAGGATTTCCATGAAGTAGTTGCTGAGCAGCCGCTAACAAGACAGGTTGGTTGGGTAATTCTCATAGAGAGAGCCCATGCAATCTAACCTGGGCAGAGTTGAACATCATACAATTAAGAGAGATTTGCTGAAGACAACACACAGTATACCAGTTGCCTTCACTACGTGTCTTATTTTTTGTCTATTTTGTCTTTTTGTGCCTATAGACTCTTGTTATTGTATTATACTGTATACTGTATATATTTGTGGAGTAGATCAAATAGAGTCTTGTGTTTTTGTCCTGTTCAGATAAGATAATAGGAGAGCCCAACTCGCATGAAAAGCAAATATACTGCACTCTTACAGTAGGCTACTGTGGGATGGTGCCCAGAATACGATCAGCATGATGGAGAGACGGCTGCCCCTTGAATGCCCTCTTCGGTCTGTGCGTGAGATATGATACCCACAGCCTGTCAAAACATTCTTCCATTCTCTCTGTAGACCCACCCAGGTTTCTATCTATATGTACTGCCATAAGTCAATGTAAATAAGCACAGGGAGTGAATGAAGGAGGGAAGGCCGGACACAAATGCTGGACACATGTTGAAGACTGAGGTAATTCAGGCTGTCTGGATATATTTTCATACAGGAGACAGCATGAGCGACTGAGGCTATTGTTAAATGTATCAATATCAAATATAAGAGCGTTGAACAACACGATCATAGCTTTTGATCCCAACATCTGTTCATTGCTTGAGTAGAGTAAGCCCACTTGATTAAACGTGTGCCGAGGGAATCGATGAAAAATCAGAGACAGAGACTCCAGAACATGTTTGATACACCCACCCATGTTTTCTGGGTTCTCGGTGCTAATAATAGGACCAGCAGCATGTGTTCCTCTCCACACCTCTGTCTTTGGAACCGCCCCCCCCCCCCCCCCACTCTACTCTCTGGACTTGAGTATTACCCAAGAACATTCTGGCACAGAACTGGACAGTGGCCTCTTTGTGTGGCTCCCACCCACAATCAGCAGCGGCTGCGTGTTTGGCGGAACGACGCACGAGGCCTTTTCCCACCCTTCCCTGCGCGCTGCACTCTGGACGCTCCCCCCGGCCGGGGTGACCCCACCTAGCCCGCTATTGTCTCGTGGCCTGCAGAGGAACCGCGGGGTTAAGTAGGACAGTGCGTCAGCCTTGGAGCTGCTCGGCTGTTTTTAAAATAAATGACACAGGAAGAGCACAACCACCTGTAGAGCTGACAGTTTCCGAAAATCCCAGGATTCCTTTAAAAAATTCCAGATCGTCGTTAAGCGGGGCATGGGAACAAAGAGATTTCCCATCAGTGCTGCAGGACACTCGCTCTCTCGCTGCCCAAATTAGGGATGGTCTGAGTGGAGGTGTCCTTTTTCTACCCCTTTGTCCCACGGCCAATCTGCTTAAGTGCATGTGGGGAAATTGGAGAGCTAAGTATGCAATGTAAGACTATAACCGCCTGCTGGCAACATGATCTGATTGCCTCCAAATGTATATGACTCCTTCAGACAGCAAGAGGCTTCACATTCTCTCATCAAGACATCTGCTGTCAGGGGAATCCAGTTGGCCCGGGGATAACTATAATAATAACTGTATATGAGGGATGAAAACATAAAAGACACATCCAGTGGGCTCTTAAATGTCTTTAATGTTGTGGCTTTACAATTTTGGCATAGATACAGACGAGAAGCGACTTGCCTGCAACTAACCAAATATTCACTCCCACCTCCCACCCATAATCACAATTTTTATTAAACAAATTCGAACAAGTTGGACAGCAGACCTAGTAAACTGTTTCTTCAAAAACCACCGGCGTTTACACTGAAAAACCCACTCGCTATAACAGTTTACTCAGCTTCCTCAGACTGCTTGGTCACAGTGGTATGTGGCACAGATGTGTCAGGGTGAAAATGTTACACAATGATTAAGAATGGAATTTCTCTCACAGCTCTATAAAGCTATCTTTTTGCCCTAACAGTGACAGAAACATAAGCAAGAAACACCCTCCCATAAAAAGGATGACCATTTTCTTCTGACTATACGCATTGCAATGGCAGGATCACAGCAAGCAATGACCACAACAGGGTCAGTCCACGTCAAGCTGACACAGGAAAGGAGCATGAACATGGGAGTGAATTGTCCAGATCCGTGTTTGCTTGGTGTGCCTCCACGTCGTGTTGGAGGCTAATGTGAACCAGCAGTAGGTCTCTCGGAGGGGAGCATTCTCTGGCTGTGATGTCATTCTTCCCAGTTAAGACCAAGCCTTCCTTTTGTTTCACAAATACATAAATAAGCAAACAAACAAAGTGTGGCTCTCTTCCCCTGAATGATGAGCTCCTAAACAAGTGAGTGATAATGGACATGAAAAAACGAGGGATGCTGCCCACCACTCCCCCCACCCCTGCCCTGCCTTTCTCCAAATTGTCAACAAACGAGTAGCAGGCAGTCCGAGTGCACTCTGAGGAGACCTCGCGCTGCTGGTCGGATTCCAGGAGAGCTGTATTTACAGACGTGCACAGAAGTGTGATATTTCACAGATTCATTGCTCATTGTTTAGAACAGAGATAAATAGGCCCCGTGACTGAACTGCGCCCTGCAGTGCCAAGACATCTCCTCAGACGTTTGGTCTGGGTCTGGGTATATTGGATAGAAACCCGATAGAGGCACAACTTGCACTTTATTCACTGATCACATAACGTTCATTTCAAAAGTGTGACTCTGACAAGTTGAAGGACTCCTTGTGTGTAGATGGTATAGCTTCTCTCTGCGTCGTTCACCCTTGACTCCGTCAGGGAGGAACCGGTGGCAGAGGGTGTTATTGTTTAAAAATATTACATGCAGTGAATAGACTGCTGGAAGTGGGAGGGCACTCTTCGACTGAGGGGGTGTTTCACGAGCAGGCCAGTTGGAGTGCACAGCCTTCCTTTTGGCCTGTTTACAGGGGATGTTGTGCCCCCCACCCCCTCCTCTTCTCTTTCTCTCTCGGTAAGGTGTGGCCCATTTCCTCAACAGACACACAGAGCTGAGCCAGTCTCTCCCATATCCTGCCTCTACTGAGCATGCTCCTCAAGAACTCAGTCAGAACAGAAGATAGCACCTTTTCATGTGGCCCACCCCCCATTCTCTCTCTCTCTTTCTCTCTCACTCTTTCTCTCTCTCTCTCCCTCTCGCTCTCTCTGTTGCCATATGGCTGAATTATTTCAGTGAACGGGGATTCTAAAACTTTTTGTAGAATGAGATCATTAGACAGGCACTTAGACGCCAGGCAAAATGACCCATTATCCCTTGCTTTGCGAGGTGAAGCGTAGGACACAATTTCTCTTGGAGATGTTCAACGTTTGCAATGATTTTGTGAATGTGGTTGAAAGACTTACAGTGATGATTTATTTATTTTCATTCTCAGTTCCTTTGTTTTTCATTGTTCTCCACCAGTGTTTTGGAACGAGACTGGTGGTACGCTCTCCTCTGCCAGAGTTCTGTTTCTGTCTTTTCAGGTCAAAGGGAAAAGTAATGCATCTGAACTTCAACACAGAGATGAGAGAGAGAGCGCCACCTGTTGGTGATCTACTGAACACATCCACCACTAGTAATGTGGAATAAACAAACTGTATATTTTTCGGAGTACTTAATGATGAATGTGGTTTACTGAACATCGAAGTATTTCTGAATGTGGAATTATGTATTACCTGTACACAGCAGATAAGAACTGAGAGTAAAAATGAGGGGTTCAGGCTCTGCCCTTTGTCTGGTTACTGCTGCCAGCCATATAGACAAGACCTTTATGGTGGAAAGAGGCTGCTATGCACCAGGTAGGACACGGCGGTGATCAAACTAAATTGAACCTAAAAATATAAAGCTCTCCAGAAAATTGCTCTGGAGTCAATACCATTTTTATTACTGTTTTCTTTGGATGGCTTTTACGTCCACACACTGTAAAACCATGTGTTTATGCCTTTCCTCTGGTCACTCAGTGCTTTTGCGCTGGTTAGTTGCATTCATTCTTTGGTGTCTGATTGGAGAGGGAAGAGTTAAATGCAACATAGACCTCAAGCAACAAAGGCCTCAGACATTAAAAACATAATTGACAGTGTACATGAAATAACTTGTGTGTCAACAAATTTCTTGTTGTTATTGGATTTTGAGTTGAGTTGTTAGAGGTCATTACCACTAGAGGGAGACATACCCTTACTTTACTAACGCAAAAATACTGACTCGTGGCTTTGTGGTGTACATACATTCCTGTGAATCATTCTTTTATAATATGATAAATTGACATGTAAGATACCCCAATAAAAAAACATACCCCAAAATAACAAATAAAGACAGGTGGTTGAAAAAAATGTTTAAAAACACATCTGGATTCTGTTCCGTTCTTGGCAATACTTTCATTTTCCTGGAATGTATTGTATATATAATACTTCTAATAATCTGATGAAGAAAGAACCTCTTTCATGGGAGGACTGGAAGGGTTGAGAGATTGTTATAGGAGGATGTGGAGAATTTTCAGGCCATGGTGCAGAAGATACAGATAACGAACCCCATGACTATCGAATGGCACCAGCCAAAAGGAATTTCAAAAGGCTTCGGAAGTTGCAAAGTAAAGTGGGCCCAATATATTACGAATGTGTGTGTGTGCATGTGTTTGTGTTTAGTGTATTCGTGTGCATTGGATATGTGTATGCATATCCACGTGTGTATGTGGGTGTGTTGGGGGAGGTGGTTGCGTTGGGTGGGTGGGCGCATGTGTGGTGGCAGCGGCCTCAATCCAGCCTCTGTGCTGTCTCTGTTGGTTTAGGAGATCCCTGTTTGGCCACTGATTCATACGCAGCAGCGGCTGCGGTAGCAGCGAGCGAGTGAGCGAGTGCCCACACAGCAGTGAGGACAGGGAGCAGCGGAGCGCGCAGGACGCTCCACTGAGGAGCTCTCTGTGACCGCCGAGGCCTAGATTAATCAGGGGGGGAAAATCCGCCAGCAGCCCCTTTAATCCCCGGCCTGTGGCTGGGGGAGCCTGCATCCACTCGGACCACATAAATAAACAGCCACGGGGCCCGGGGGCCTGGCCAGAGCAACACTGGGTCTGTTCATCCTCTCAGACGGACCACTTATATGGCAGCGTGGGGAGGGAGGGGGTGGCTACTGGTTGATGCAGTCAGCCATAGAAGAGACTTTCAGGCAGGGGAAAGAGGCGACTATGCACATAGAGTGCAAAGGTGATCTTCCTTATATATAGGCCACTTTCAATGACACCAAACAGCATTCCAAAAATAGGCTACACATCGTAGAAGATGGATGTTTATGTCTCATGTTTCACAGGTATACTGTCATGTGAAAAAAGTTTTTCAGTTTGTTTTTGTGAGACTGATATGTTTTCCCAGCTCTTAAGCTGAAACGGTTTCTAAGCGGAACCTTTTAGGGACTTTTCTATTTCAAATAATTTATTCATAATGATAGTAATAATGATTTCTACAAGGAAGTCTACTTTAGTTGGTTTGTAATGCATTTGTAAAGTTTAGGGCAACGACTAGTGAGAAATCTATCAAGCAGACAGACACAATAGCTTGGGTGGTAGAAATTACAGGTGCGTTAGCTTGTCCTTCACATTCATACCTATCTACCTATTACCTATACCTATTAAATATTACATGAATATAGCAAAAAACTGCATCATTTTATACTAAAGAATATGCTTTTTTTCATTCATTTGAAACGACAACAAAACATATTCACATTCATATGCATGTAAATGTAAGCTAAATGATGTGCTGAAGTCACAGTACAGTCCTCTTTAGCACATGCAGACCAAAACACTATTTAAATACATCGAGAGAGAAGACTGCATCCAATATTCAGCACTTGTTGGAAAAAGGCTGGTGACACACTGGCTGGTGGCACACAGAGAAAGACTAACAGCATTGTAAAACGACAGAGTAGGTGTGAGGTCATATACTCCCAGGGAAAGTTTCTGTTTTTCTTTTTTCCCTTTCTCCCTCCCTCTCTCCTCTCCTCTGGGTAGGACAGGAAGGGGCTGTGATTCGGTGGCCGAGCTTGAGAGAGGTCTTGTGTGCTACAGGGTGCAGGGGAGGGAGAGAGAGAGAGAGAGAGAGAGGGTGGGCGGTAGTTACAAATGGCCCAATCTAAGGCGCTGAGAGCCTCTGCTGCTGTGGCCATCTAAGGGGACTTGACAGAAAGAAACACCTTCATCACCTTTACACTGAATTTCTCCGACTGGACTGGATACTGTCTCAAGGTGAAGACTGGGAGGCTGTTGAAACAGCTATCCTTGGCATGAGTGGATATTAAGATGAGAGAAATGATCAGTTTTGGTAAGTAATTTGCCTTTCATTAGATCTGCGTTAGTTCACCATTTAACGTTTGTTTGTATTCCATTAAGAAATATTTGCAGAGAAACCATTCAAAAAAACGAAGTGATTTTTTTATTAGGGGACTTTTATCAAAGACGCCACATCTTACAGCCTCAGTGATAAATTATGTCACGTGACATTACATTACATAATATTCAAGTAGAATTTAACTATTGATTTCTTACATATAATAATATTTGGAGATCAGTGGACCAGTCTCAGGCCAACTCTGTTATACCTTCACACTGTTAGCACATCTTCATGTAAACATTAAGGAACATTCTGACCTTTGTTAGTGTGGTCACAGTAGTTTGTAGTTATTAGTAGGCTATCATACTCAGAGAGACAGTAAAACAATGGGGAATCTTTATTTATCATAATTAAAGCAGGCTGTTGCTGCTGGAGGTTGTGTGTGTGTGTGTGTGTGTGTGTGTGTGTGTGTGTGTGTGTGTGTGTGTGTGTGTGTGTGTGTGTGTGTGTGTGTGTGTGTTGTTGATACATCGGACAGACAGAATTATCATTACCATAACATGGTCA
Source organism: Alosa sapidissima (assembly GCF_018492685.1). Taxonomy (NCBI): domain Eukaryota; kingdom Metazoa; phylum Chordata; class Actinopteri; order Clupeiformes; family Clupeidae; genus Alosa; species Alosa sapidissima. The sequence continues at coordinate 18,277,492 of NC_055970.1, read as the reverse complement.
AAATATTCCACTGTAATGCACCATCCTCTCAGTAGTTGGTGAAGAAAATAGTCTTATGTTTGAGTCAAAGTTCACAGCTTTGCCAGCACTGTAAAGGATTCAGTAAACATGGATTATTTATGTATGTTGGTTTAGAGTTTTAAATGCACAGTGTAAACATCTCTATGGAGTAAGGTGACCAATTGCAGCACTGGACAGGTGGATCTTGGGTAAAACAAAATCATGGAAAATGGCTGCACTCAGGTAGATGTCGGAGAAAATTACAAAAATAAAAAAAAGATAAAAGTCCTTTCCTTTTCCTGATCAAGAGGCACAGGAGTTGCCAGGAGCAATTTTGCCATTTGATGGAAAACATGTGCGCATAAACAAAAGCAAGGCGTCCAGCAACCAAACAACATCCAGATTATGAAATGAAATCAGAAGATGGCAGTAACTCATTAGCAACTCATCACGCTCCTTCCCCTGGAAGCTACATGATGTTCCCTCTCCTCGAAGAACCATGACACGAACCCTGGCACCGGGGAGAGGCTTCCAGTAGCCAGCAGGCCTCTGACGAGCTGCTGAGGGCCAGACTCAGTTCACACATTGGCATGGTCTCCTTTAAACAGGATGCGTCTCTTAATCTGAAGACATGGCCTCCTCCAGTGGAAAGACCAACTTATACACAGCAAACAGCCAGCGACGGTCTCTGAGCCCTGGGGAGGGGTGGGCCATGTCCCTCTCCCAGACTGGAGCTCTGTTTGATGTCCTGCCCCTGTGCCAACTCATCATCACTGCAGCTAAAGGCAGTAAATGTGTCTTTTGTGTAATGCTTACAGTCTCTTTCTCTCTCTCTCTCTCTCTCTCTCTCATTCTCCCCCACCTCTCTCTCTCTCTCTCTCCCACACTCTTTTCTGACTCCAAAGTTTTTAAACAAAACAATATTACTGCTGTGTGCCATTACCTCAATATTAGAGGCGTACTTGAAGGGAAAGTCAGAGTCAGAGCACAGGGCATAAATGAATCCAGCACATAAAAGGTCGGCAGAAGTCATTACGTAAAACTAAAGCTGGTTCCCAGCTTAAAAATAAACTGGGGATGGTCAGAAACTTTACAGACACAGGTTTGGAAGGTTTAGGAATTCTCATTCATTTAATGTAAAATTTCCCGAAACAGTTCTCAGATCATTTCATACCGTATTAGCCAAGCACTTGTTTTGACACAAGAGCCTGTTGGAAAACAAAATAAAAATGGACACAAACACACACTTCAGCAGTCACCACAGAATGTTAAGTGAGCAGAAATTGTGATCCTTGCCCAGCTGAAACTATACCATGAACAACACATTTGGCAAATGGATCTGAGGTTCTAGCTGCTGCCAGAGCTCAGTCAGCTATATGCTCAGTGCTAATGTCCCAACAGAAATCACTTCCACACCTCCACCATGTACTCAACCCCACCGCTAATGCACTTAGAGGGCTCACCCCCACCTATTTACAGCCCCGGTGGGGGCCCGCGCAGTGGTGGTGCAGCCATGTGTCCACTAGATTTACATCTGTGTGGCTAATGAGGCTGGATTGTGGGGCTCCCCACAGACACGTAACTTAAAGCGCACCAGCGTGTTACATTATTCTTAGAACACAGGAGTGTTTGTGTAGCATTTGAAGTCAGAGAGAGAGAGAGAGAGAGAGAGAGAGAGAGAGCATGGTCATCTGCCAGTCCAAACACTGGGCAGGACATGCAAGTAGGGAGTTCTGCTGTGGTGCTGACAAAATGTGGCGGCCGGTAGTTGGGTCTGTCATAATATTCTTTGTGCTGGGGGATGGTGGGGGACACTCAAGTCAGGAAGCACTCTTTCAATTTTCATATGCACACTGGGACAGAGAATGGGGATAATGAGACATTTCCCATGAAGACAGGCAGCATGTGAGGTGTTTGGGGGGGGGGGGGGGGTGTTCTGAGTGCCCCCCCTCCCTCTCCCTCAGCACTGTATCAGATTTGACATTCTTGCAAGCTATACAGTTCAAAGCTGAGTCTCGGAGAAAGTGAGAAAGTGGAGTTGAGAATGTGTCACACACCATTACATTTGAGCTGCACTCTGTTATGTAGGAACATTTACATTCCCATTTAAGAGCCTTAATGTATATCCTGGCCGCCTAAAGACTCTTAATTGCATTGCTGTTGGATTACAGTAGTCAGAATACACGTGGCACTGCAAAAAATATACATTGAATACTGAGACCAGGAAATGGGGATGCTTTCTTGACTTGTCCCTGTTGGAGTTAGTAGTGGGAAGGCCGTACAAAAATGCAGTTAAAATGACAGGTTCTAAACTGTTGGTGAACTTCATGGTCAAACTCCCTAATAGCACAATTAATGCAGCATTCTCTCAGAACCCTTTAAAAGTTTCTATGAATTAGGTAGCACTCCGCATAAAGTCTATCATCAATAATGCAAAAGACAGCATCCTTTCAAACAATGTGCTTCTGGGCTCCCAACCAAAAAGCTGACTTTGCCTTGAATAGATTCTCAGATTTCTTCGAAAAAATGTAATGCATTATGTATTTCTTAGAAAACATTACTGACACGCATCCTCTATAACATGACATCAGTATGTTTAGCTGGTGTGCCTGAGATATTTCTGGAGCTCTGGGAGACACGTGAGGGAACTCTGCAGCGCCGTGGCTGACTGCAGACCTTTCAGGGCCGAGGAGCAAGTCATGAGGTGATGGGCCGATTGGCCGAGGGAAGAAAAGAGCTCTTATCTGGCCACAGCCTCGGCACTTTCTCTCTGAACACTTATGACACAGGCAGGCAGATGCAGTTCTAGCCCAGCCCTGCCCTGCGCGGCGTGCTCTCCTAACTGAATTTTCTAATTGCTCTACAGAGCGTCCTCATCCATTAGCCCTGCAGTCCGGCAGGAGCCCATCATCGTCGTCCTCGTCGGCGGCGGACGTGCCTCCCAGATACACCCTCCATCATCTCCATCAGCACTACCACCAACATCCGCACCGGCGGAAGGCGGCGGCCAGCAGCGCGGCCCGGAGGATGGAGCTCCGAGGCGGAGGGGCCCAGCACGGGGCCGGCCTGGGGAGGGCAGGCCACCGCTCCAAGAAGCTGGCCATCCTGTCGCGCTCGCTCATCCTCTGCAACTCCAAGACGAGCGACGAGGGCTCCAGCCCGGACGAGAGGTACAGCGAGACGGCGTGGGAGGCGGACAGGGAGAGGACCTGGGGGAAGCCTGAGGATGGAGCGCCGCACTGCCCGGAGTTCATCCTCATTCCAAGCACCACCATCACAGCCAAACCCACCACCACCACCACCACCACCCAACAGGCACGTTTGCCTATAGCACAGCACAGAGCAGAGGACAGCAAGAAGAGCATGAGAAGGTCCTTCTCCATAAAGGTATGGCTGACATTTTTACTAAGTTGTACTGCACATGATTGGTTACTCCTGTCAGTATAAACTGCTATGGACATGTCAAGTAAGCATTTACCTAAAACTAAAAACAAAACAACAATGCAATGTTTCCACAGGGGTGATGTGATTTTCTTATTTGTTTTTTGATGAATGGCTTGAAGCAGTTATTTGGAGCTTCTGCTGTGCAGCTGTCTGCAGTGTTTTTTACACCCCAGAACCAAAAGAGACCAGATATGTTGATGAAATGTTGAAACACCGCCTTGTGTTTGAAACAACATTTTAAGACTGTGCAGCCGATTGCTACACTACTAATGCGAAACAGAGGCAGTAACTTGCAGAAGTTTGTGTCCTCTACCCGGTCTGTGTGGCGCTGTCCTGTAAACTGAATCACGATCACATGTCCTCAACATGAGGGGTTGCTCTGCACTCATTTGATTTACACAAAAGAGGTTTTTGTTTGGATGCGGAGGGAGAGCTCACTGCGACGTGCGCAGGTCTCATAAGACATTCCAGTGATGTCATGGCCACCAGATCCTGCCAAACAGCAGGTCTGTAGCTAAGGCCCATTGGAAATCTGCTTGATATGCCGATAGCACATTTTGCACACAGTGTGTGTGTGTGGTGTGTGTGTGTGTATCTGTGTGTGTGTGTGTGTGTGTGTGTGGGTGTGTGTGTGGGTGTGTGTGTGGGTGTGTGCGTGTGTGTGTCACAGGCAGAGGCGGCAGCCAAAACGCCAGCGTGGCTATTGAGAGACACAGCAGAGCCCCACGGTTGTACTAGTTGTTCTGTCTCAAAGAGGCAACATTGCCTAACATCTGTTGAGAAATTGTGCTGGAATCAGTGAATGATATTGATTTAGCCAGATGCTGTCTTTTAGTGTCAGAGTTGAATAAAGCTTAAACTCTTATCATTTTTTTCTAGCTTTAAGTTCCCTTTTGTCATGTTATTACTTTTCAGTGATCAATTCTTTACAATAGTTGTTACTCAAGCATAGTATTACAGATAATATCCACCCATAGGCTAGTAAAGTACTTCTGTCATATACATTTTCAGCTGCCAAAAGGTCTGCTTAAGGTCTTCATTTGGTCATAAAGCCGACTCTTTATGACCTAAAATAGGAGAGCCCTTGTGTTTCACACCAGGATGCCTTTATTGAAACAGGAGAGCAGTATCTGGAGAATGTGTGTCGCGACTGGAGAGGAGGGTCTGGGACCTCAGACGGGTGATAACAGGCACCGCGCGCTCGACAAAGACCTCAGTGTTTGCCAGGCGCGCGCCAGCGAGGACCGACTCAGGTAAAGGTCACACACTGGCACTTTTGAGGAGAACAAGAGCCCACTGCAGCACAGCAGCCTATGTAAAGTGAACTAATGGAGCTGATTGTTTCCTCTCCTCTGACCCCCAGGGACCGTAGCGTTGAACCTGGGATCAAGCTGGCCCCGTTTAATGGGCAGATCATAAATGGCCATGCACAGACAAGGGAAGAAGCTGGGAGGGAGCTGGCGCTGACCGCTGTTCACATAAAGAGCTCCACTGATGTAAGGGCTGCTCTCAGCAGTACATTCCCTCCCACTTCCCCAGCAATCCAACCAGACCCCCGACAGAAAAAAAACAACAACATAGAGAACCAGCAGGCAAGGGGAGACGCTTGCTTCCCACACGATATGCAATGAATGGGGGCTTCATTACAGAAGGGAATGTTCAAAACAAACTCTCTGTTGTCAAAAGGGAGTGGAAAATAGACCAAGAGCGCAAACAACAACCCAAATCTGCCGTTTATGCATAATTTCATGAGCACATTTTAGAAACACATGGCTGTTTATATATAAAATGTGCTTATGAAATTATGCAGAAACGGCAGATCTTGAAAAAAATTGGAATGGTGTTGTTTACTGAGGCAAAGCATGCAGCCAACTACAGAAGACTGATTTGAAACATTAATGCTTGACCTTACCACTCTGTTTGCTCTGACTGCCTCCATTTCACAACAGCAAACTAGTCAACAACTATTTATTTAGTCAAGACTTCAGAAAGCTTAAAAGAAGAATATGCAAATATCGCCTTACAGAAGGCCACTATTGTTTCTGATTTAGATCTATATTATACTGCTCAACTTTATCCAGGGGGTTATGACTGCAAGAACAGACAGTGGATAAACTGACAGACACTGCTGTGAGCTGAAGCATTCTGACATTTTGAAAACATTCAAATGTATTTGTCTACAGCAGGATGTTCCTCCTTCGACCAACGGCAGCTTACATCCCACGGCCTCAGCTAATCCTGCAGACGCTCAGTCCAGCCTCAGCTATGGAGACAAGGAGGCGGTGGGACCCAGCAACCTTAGGGTGGGTATCCTCAGCTCCATCCATCTTCTTAATTACCAAACGAGACACAGGTCTCCTTGGCTATGGACCCTTTCAAGAGAGTTCCATTATCAGCATCATAGTTGGCCCCACAAGACTTCCTTTTTAACATTCCATATGTTATCTTAATGTAGAGGAAGTAGATTGGGGCCCAAATAGAACGTTCAAGCATTGTTTTTGTTTTTATTGATGAAAGGGTCTATAAACTAATGAGAGCACATCTCGAGGTTTCATACCAATGGTTTCATTCCATGCCATGATGGATGGCTTTTTCTGCTTACATCAAATACTGCAAAAGGAAAAAAAAAATCTGGACGAAATGTAATTGTTTAATTTACAATGCATTCAAGTCCCCAAGTGTTGTGAGTAAATCACTCGTTGTTTTGTTGTGAGAATGACTTTGTTGTTCAATGGTGACCAGATTCCCATCGTAGAGGTCACAGAGGACAGTGGGAAGAGCTTCGAGACTGAGACCACAGACCAAACCTCGCCAGGCCAAACCGCCAGTAAGAGCACGCACTCTGATTCTGCCAGTGACGTACACCTACACCATAATGTAGTACACACTAGAGTATTTACAAACAAGGAAAAAAAACAAACCACAACAAATGCAGAAGGAGAACCGGCCACAAACAAGACAAGACTCTCATTCGCATGGCATTCACTGATTCATCACATTCAGAGGGACCTGGAGATCACAATACACCGCGTGCCCTAAGAGGCGCAGCCAAACCCGCCCACTGCCATCATGGTGGTCCTGCAGATGGTCTTTCACAGTCCCATCTCACAGAGTCACTGATGAGCACTGCTCAGTGTCATTTCTAACACCCATGCTTGTGTTATTGCCGTTACCCGTTACTGTGTTAGGTGTGCACCCTTACTGGATCGGAGACTTGGATGCCATCATCATGAAGACGCCGGAGCTGTATCGGAGTCACCCTCACGCAGGGGCCGGATTGTACGGGAACAGGAAGTCTCTTTCCCAACAGTTAGAATTCCCACACGGAGCGTCACAGGTGAGCCAACAACATCTGCACTGGCTCTGGGTCTTGAACTGGAGCATCGTTTTAGCAGCAGAGCAACAGATCATGTGCCGATGACAAAATCCAATAACGTCCCAGCAACAGAACAAAACACAGACCTGGCCATTGTCTTCTCTCAGTAATTTCATGCACCCTGATGTGATTATGTCCTAATTACGTAATGGCTTCTTGTGGGAAGTTCAGGGCCATAAGAACAGATGCTGAAGTACCAGCAGAAGGCTTTTTCCATTCAGGAAATGTACTCAAAATGTATTAACTCTCCGTTTACCTCACAAACGTGCTATGTTGATACACTTTTGTTGCTGGATGTGAATTATTGTCTGGGGCGGTGCTAGTGTAGCATGCAGTAACCTGAAAAGTTGTGGGTTCAATTCCTGGCTTCCACCAGTGACTTGAGCAAGGCACAATGACCCTTAACCCCGAGTTGTTCTGGGGAGAATGGCCCTTGTAATATAATTGACATATTATGTAATATGTTGATAAGGATAAAAGCGTCTGCTAAATTAATAAATGTAAAATGTAAATCTGTTCCTGACCTGTCTGTTTGAAGGCTGTCTCCAAGCCATCTCGCTCCCTGAGTTCAGCACACCTTGTCCACTCCAGCAGCAGTGTCCAAGCTTTCATCATCTGCAACATTGTGCTTATGAAGGGTCATGGCAAGGTAACGACACCACTGTGTTCCATTTCAACAGAGCTGATTTCAGTAGCATAGGGTTCTGTTTACAGTTTATAAGCTTGCAAAAACCAGTTTGAGGAAAGTATACTTAATCTCACAAAAGGGGGGCAATTAAGGTTGTAAAGAGGTATCAAAGATTAACTCTTTAAGTGCCACATATGAACTTGAAGTAAGATCAGTGAAATGAACTACTTTTCTGTGATAGCTTTGGGACTGTTTGATAACCTTAAATTGTGGCAGCTATATAACTGACCCTTTCTACCGGCTATCCAGGGGCTGGGCTTCAGCATCGTTGGGGGCAGAGACAGCATGTATGGGCCAATGGGCATCTACGTCAAAACCATTTTCCCTGGAGGAGCCGCAGCCGCAGACGGAAGACTTCAAGAAGGTACAACACAAGAAAAACATCCCCATTAGTTCATATCTCTACCATCTACACATACACACACAAACACACGCACGCACAAGCACACACACAAACACACCACACATGCTAACACGGACACACAAACACATACACGCGAGCATACACACACACACAAACACACACGCACACACAAAGTTTTTCTGTTTTCTCTGGTCATGGACTAGTAGTTTAATGGGGTTATTTGGGGTACTTAGTTATGAATCAGGTGGTAAAGCACGTAACTGGAATAACAGAATGAAGAGGGGTCAGCCACTGTGCGTTAGCCACAGTACGCTTATTGTGTTCCGTTTCGCATGTTCTGCAGGGGATGAGATTCTGGAGCTGAATGGAGAATCTCTGCATGGACTGACCCATGAGGAAGCATTACAGAGATTCAAAGTGAGGCCAAAGCTCTATTGCAAAACACCATTTCTGTTATGCTATGTATATAATGAATATTCAGATTAAGTACGGAAGTATTGATGCAATTGCTGGAAACTGTACTGAAACTGAAAATGGCTATATTGTATCACTGTGAACAGCATACACACTATTTATTAGTATAGCCCAGGTGCTGAAATAGAGAGACTCTGTTGCCAGACTTGGGTTAGAGTGAGAGGCTCTCACACAGTCTCCTCTTCTCTCTCTCTCTCTCTCTCTCTCTCTCTCCCCCCCCCCCCCCCTCTCTCTCCCCCCTCTCTCCCTCTCCCTGGCTCACCTCCCCTCTCTCTTCTTCCTGCGCAGCAAATAAAGAAGGGTCTGTTGACGCTGGTGGTGCGCACCAGCCTGCGAGTGGGGGCCCTGTCCAGCAGCCAGGCTCAGGTCGCCCAGCTGTGCCGCTCGCGCTCCCTCAGCTCCAGCACGGCCATCAGCCGGGTCAGCGCCGACATGAGCGACTACACGCTGCCGCCCGGCAACCCTCCGCCGGCCAAGCCACGCGACCGCATCATGATGGAGATCACGCTGCAGAAGGGTACGGACAGCCAGCCCAGCTGGCCCAGGGGGCGCACAGAGGCCCTCTGTAGTGTAGCGTCCAGAGCGATAGCTAGTGGGGCGAGGCCAGGGCTGTAGAAATGGTCAGTCCTGGTTTGTTGGTAGCTACAATATATTTGGATTATTTGTAAAAAAGACTCGTTAAGCCTACACTGAAGCATGCTCTCTTCCAATTAAACGTTCACTAAACTCAAATTTAAATTATATGGGGCTAGTATCTTTACATTTACTTAATACTTTTTTGCATATTGACATTGTGCTTATGTGTAATGTCGTATGTGTGTGTGTTCCAGAGGTTGGTGTGGGGCTGGGTATCGGGCTATGCTGTGTGCCCTCTGCCGAGGGCTGCCCAGGGATCTACATCCACACACTGTCCCCTGGTTCTGTGGCCCATATGGACAGCCGTCTCAGGTAAGGGACGCAGACACACCAGCTAACTGCATCTGCTCAGGCGCACCACTCTGCCTCTCAAACCCCTCTCTCTCTCTCACTCTCTCTCTCTCTCTCTCTCCATGGTCTGTCGTTCAGATGCGGAGATGAAATTATGGAAATCAACGACACGGTGGTCTGCAACATGACGCTGAACGACGTCTACACGGTTCTGAGCCAGTGTAACCCAGGCCCAGTTCAGGTCATCATCAGTCGCCACCCCGACCCAAACGTACGTACCGTGAACTCACACTCGGTGGCACAGGCACAGCCTTCTATCCAGCTCAAGAGCCTCTTCTCAGACAACCCAGACTGACTGTAGACCAGCCCCTGACTGCGTTTAATTCTACTCTGCTCTGTGTCTACAGGTCTCTGAGCAGCAGCTGAATGAGGCGATTGCGCAAGCTGTGGAAAACAGCAAGCTGAAAAAAGACAAGAGCCACTGGAGCATGGAGGGTAATGTCATGATTATAAACACAAAAAGAGGCGTTGAAGTAGAGAGGGAGACAGTGGGAGGAAGAGAGAGAAACGGCAAGAGAGAGAAGGAGAGAGAGAGAGAGAGAGAGAGAGAAAGAGAGAGAGAGAGAGAGAGAGACTGTCTCTGATCACAGTATTATTTAACCCATATAACCACTGCAGTGTGAACATTATCCATTCTAAACTGGCAGTGATTTTTTAAAGCAACATTTCTGCCCTTTTCTCTGTTCTTGGCCATTTCAGAACTCACAGATTCATATCAAAGTAATACTGCACTTTGTTCCACTTAATGAACACCGAGTGGTAGTTGGCAAGAAGTTTGAATACATTTCATAATCATAAACCAATGTGAAGCACTGAGGATATTTCTTCCCTTTCTTCTACCCCCTCCTAAATTGTGTGCTATATTTTATTTTCTCATTTTCAAAAGTAAAAGCTACTGTAACTGACTTCAGATCAGAATAAAACCCATAAAAAGGCCCTACTGGTACTTCCTGTCCCTGCGTTGTCGAGAGGTCCTCAACTTCCTGTCTCTGTCTCCTGTTTGCAGGCCTAAAGTGTCAGGACCCCTGCCCCCACGGGAAGCAGAAGTGCGAGAGGTGTCCGGAGCGAAACTTCAGTCAGCTGACCGCTCGGCGGGCCCAGAAGGTCATGACCCGCTCCTGCAGCGAGGGCGCCTACAGCCAGCGGTGCGGCCCGGCGGGCGGGACCCTGCCCCAGCAGCACACCGACCCCGTGGCTCGCGTCCACAGCATGGACGTGTCCATGACCACTGCTGCTGCTGTCGCCACCACCATTCCCAGGCCGGAGGTTTTATCCAGTAACCGACTATCTCCCACGTACAGCGATGATGACTACAACGTGCCTTACAACTCTCCAGCGAACTTTGCGTGTCAGCAGCCACTTGATGTGGTCATTGGGAGCTCGAGGGGGTCCAAGCGCAGACCCCTGGCCCCACCTAAGAGGTACTGCAGACAGGAAGACGTGACCAGTGAGGAGACGCTGACCGACACAAGCGGGTCCAGCCGGGGCTCGCCTGTCAAGGACCAGGATCTGCTGCCCTCGGCCGCCGGCTGTCAGGTATGCACAGAACAGTCATAACGAGCCTTCAAACAGGTCAGGAACAGTTAATAACTCACATGTGAAAGTAATTGTGGTGAATAATTACTTAATATTAATCTTAGACTGGCAAACTTCAGGAAAACTCAGGAATCAGGTTTATTCTGTTACGAACAGAGAGGGTAAAAATGGTCTATGGTCTGTAGGCCATGGCATGTTGGATCAACCTCTCTCTTCTTCAGTTCTCCATCTTCCAATTCTAGTTCTTACAATGCAAGTTAATCATTTTTGTATGGGTTAAAAAAAGGAAGAAATTTGGCGCCAAAACACTTGGCATCAGAAACACCTACTCACACCTACTTCACACCTATCTGAAGAACATGAGGAGACATATCTTATATATCAGAAATATCACTTATGGAATGTTCCAAACATTCTCACAATCAAATCATTACAATCCTTGTACTGAGACTATTACAATGATACCAAACATGAATATATTTACATTTCATGACACATGGATTCAGTATAGCCAGGTAACATCCTTTGTCTTGTGGATCTGATAGCCCTTGGAACCAGTACATTAGCATTTCATTGGGGGAGGGGAGGGTGTCTTTGTTTTAATGCCAGGAGGGGCCACATGGCTAAAAATAGTCTTGAAACACAACTAAATTTATTGCTATTACATGCAGCAACAAAGATGAACATATCAGCATTCAATATGGTATATTTGTCAGGAACACATAGACTTAATACATTTTGAGTACATTTCCTGAATGGAAAAGGCTTCTGCTGGTTCATAACCATTATGAACAGTAGGCACAGAACATTACAAAACATTCATAATATATTCATTCAGCGTGCACAGAAAATAACCAAGACTGCTAATTTAAAGGGCATTTCACTTTAGCTTGGGCTACACTGTCCACAGTAACCTGTGATAGAACATGTGGGTGATTTCTCCATTCACACAGTAACCCACGTATGTGAAAAGAGGAAGAAGGCCTATTTGAAAAACCGTTTCCCTTATATGGTTTCTCACTGACAGAGGGTGTATTTAATAGGTTGGCAGTTTTAGCGGGTTCACCGCAGTGCAAACCAGTTTCAATCACATGTTGCTTCACACTATGCGTCCTCTGTGTTTGCATTCTCTGTGTCTGCATCTTTCGAACTGCCTTTTTGCAGACCCTCCACTGCATAGCACTATTTCTACACTACATTCTGCATATTAGGTTGCTTAGAAGTCATAGACCCATAGAAATAACCGCTGATGTATTTCTGTCTTCTGTCCACATGCTTGAAGTTTTTCTGCAGAATATACAAGGCTTTGGTAAAGATTTCAAGGCTAGTGCTTAAAAACGTATGTTCACATCACAATGTTGTTGAATGGATGATGTTTGTTGCACGACTATGTCTTTTGGACTGACAGCTAGAGTTATGGCCTGATGTGTTTTTTATCCTGTTAAATGTCAGTTAAGTTAAAGTGATGTTGGTGATGACTATGAGTTAAAGTGATGTTGGTGAACTGAGTGGGATGGCAGGTATTACTTTGTTCTGTTGCTGGGCTTCAAAAGCATGTTGATGTGCTTTGTATCGAGTTTGTGTCTGTGATGCATGTCGACACTAAGCTAGACTGCTGCATTACTACACCTTTTGTGGTCTGCGCGAATGTGACAAGATCGTTCTTGTTTCCTGTTTGTGTTACAGGAAACCAGCGAGCACTCAGGGGGAACTAAAACAGCTCTCAGTAATTCATTCCGAGACACTTGTGATGTGATCGAGTCCTCCAACCAAGACGAGAGCCTACCAGGAGAAACAGGTAGGAACATTACCATATAGGTTGCTAGCCAAATGAACATTTTCCACATTGAATTGAGATTTTTTTATAACAATTGTACCATACTACGCACAGCATACGTAATGTTGCATGCTTTTGACACCTACAATTTTGACCTTCAAAATTTAAGCAGACAAGGATTCCAATCTTCTAGTCAGTAAACTGCATCAAGTAGTGAAACGACTGTCCATTACTTGATACTATTGGTAATCAAAACATGCAAATAGGATGTTAATCCTGCGTCGCTCCTACTCAGGTACAGAGTCGCCCACCCACATTTGCTGCCACCACCGGCGGGTGGCCCTGAGACGGCAGGCCCGTGTGGAGGCGACCCCAGACCAGCTGCAGGACCCCTGGGTCAGGCTTTCAGACAGTCCAGAGAACCAGCCCAGCCCCACCCCCGCCACCACCATGGCCGACAACGTGGAGACAGAACTGATGGAAATGGCAGACACCAATGGCGTCACCGAGCTAGAGACCACAGCCAAGCCAGAGGAGTCCCCCAGTGGTAAAAAGGGCCCCCCTGTGGCCCCAAAGCCAACGTGGTTCTGCAAAAGCCTGAAGAAGAACGGGCAGCTTCCCTCGGAACCGCTGAAACCAACAGAGAAGAAGAGCCCAAGTGTTAGCAGGACATTCGGTGTAAATTTGCGCTCTACTCCATCAAACTCATCAATCAAACAGAGGATCCACTCTTTTGAGACGTTCTCCGGCGCAGAGGGGCCTGAGCGGGGTAGCAGAAAAGTGGCTGCCTCAACACCAGTTTCTCCCTCTGAGAGAAGTACACGCCAGAGTCGCACCTCTGACGCAAATAACACAGGAAGGAGCCAAACGGCTCTGAAAAACATTGTCGATAAAGAGGAGACACAGCCTTCTACCGTCACCCCAGAATTTGCCTCTACCATCACCACCGAGGTTGCTTCCGAACAGCCACCTGAGGACTCAGAGGACACAGAGGTGGCTGAGGACCTTTCAAAGGACACAGAGGCTGCTGAAGATCTTTCAAAGGACACAGAGGCCGCTGGGGATCTTTCAAAGAACACGGAGTCCTCTGAGGATCTTTCGAAGGACACAGAACCAGAGGTCAGTGAAACTACACTGGATCAGGAGCCCACCGAGGAGCCTTCCAGCAGTCCTGCAGATGATGCAACCACTTCCGAGGCAGCAGACCAGGAAGCAGCCTCCCCTGCAGAGTCGTCCACTCCGACTCACTGCCCCAGGAGAGCCAGCAGCTCAAAGGGCACCCTGTCTGACAAACCCTCAGCATCCGAGGGCGATGCAGCTCACCAGGCCAGCCTGAGGACTCAGAGCTTACCCCTTACCCCCTCCCTATCTCCAGAGGCGACCGGGAGCAGGGGCCTGGATGGGGAGAACCTGGGGAAGATCCTGTCCTTCAGCAACCAGGTGTCCCATGCCCTGATGCGGTCCATGCAGTCCCTGCCTCAGTCACCTTGCGTCAGGACCGGTAACCCTTGGCCTACTCATGCTTCATTGATACCCGAGTCTGAAGACCAAGAGAATACTTCCACAGACATGGGGCCCCTATCGCCCGCAGCTGACGGCACTGAGAAGGGATTCTCTGTGAGGTACGCATGAATATATATGGTTAATGTTTCCATATGACACTTACGAGATAAGATTGTGTTTAACAAATGGTGCAAAAGGCATGTGTCACTTTCAAGTCAATGCACAGGGTTTACCACTGCATAAATCATACTGAGATACTGCTGAGGTAAATGAGATCAAGATCCACGTCCAACTCTTTTAAGTTTAAGGCCAGAGGCAAGCCTCTATGGGGGAGGCTTTTTTGTGACTTTTACATAAAGCACCGAGAGGAAACGCAGTTCTTGCACTGTCAGAAAGATTAAACAGATGGTTTATCTGTAGTTCCTGTTCTGTGTACGGACAGCTGAATGCCAGCAACTTATCTGTTATCTAGACTGAACAAAGCTTTGCCAATTGAGAAAACGGGCACCAAGAACAACTGCAACCATCTTAAGTGGAATGCTTTGAACACGCAGACCAAATTGTTAAAGCATGTTCCCATGTCAGGTAGAGGGGGGGGGGGCTGCACTGACTGTAAGTCAAAGGTCTGTTTGAAGATCTCACTCTGTCTCTTGTGTTGGACTTCCAGCCTGGCTGAGCTCAGAGAATGCACCATCGGGCGGTTGGTTGAGGACGGCCCAGGTGAGACCTCAGCCTCCTCCGCCTGTGCTCAGTCCATGATCTCCGCCATCCCTCAGGAGGAGTTAGACCGGATGATTGACGAGGTCAAGGCTCTGGACGACGACACTCTGAAAGTAAACCTGCTCTCTCATGTTACTCTTTACAAAGTCGTTTTAATTATAAAGCATAGACATACTACAATAGAAAATAAACGTGCATTTCACATTAAATAGTATGTTTTTTATTTGTATATGTACAAATGTGTCTGCATATAAACACATACATTTACTGCCTTACATTGTGTGGTTTGCAGTTTATTGGTTTGCCCTGAAACATGGTGGAAAGCCAACTGCCATTTTATTATTTAATATTGTGTAAGCTGTGGCATGGTGTAGACACAGGAGCCAGACCAACTCGGGTTATGTCACTACTGGGACCATTAGCACTGAAGACAGAGTGCAGCTGGCATTTGAAAGCTCTCTTGGCCAGAGAGGAGACGTGCATGCTACCTACAGGAATAAAAGCTTTCAGGGCGGGGAGATGGGGAGAAAAACGGTGTGTATTGTGTTTCTGCCTTCATTTCCGTGCAGTGCGGTAATCAAAAACCTCAGCCTCCATGCAGCAATCCCCCCCCCCCCCCCCCCCTCTCTTTCATTCTCTCTCACTCACTCTCTCCCTCCCTGAGGAGCACTTGGGCTGCAGCTAAACAGAACATCTGCAGATATTTCCGTACTCGATGTGTCATCATCTCTCGCTCACTCTCTCGCTGTAAAACAGGGGTGGGATGGGGGGGGCTAATCGTCAGCTGTCCGTCCGCTGGCAGGGCGGGTAAGGGATGGGTATAGGGATGGGCCCGTTGAAGAGACAGCTGTTAATGCCAGTCTGGTGTGTGTGTGTGTGTGTCTGTGTGCGAAGGGAAGATGCTCTTTCCCCCCCTGGCCCTCACAAACCTCTGCTGCTGCACAGAGCCATCTGTACGTCGTCCCAAAGCCAGCTGTTATTTTGAAGGAATAAAACTCTTATCTCTCAATAAAAATACAAATGATTCTCTGACATGTTACAGTATATAACAACGTGCTTTGCTTCTAAAACACTGGTAATGGAATTAGAATATTCACACACCTGCAGGATATTCATTTATAACTGAGTCAGATGGACTAAAGTCTCATGCAGGTCTCTGAAAAGTGCTGAGGAAAACATCCCTATGAATCCTGAATGTCCTTATTCTGTATCCATGCAGCAACTGGAGGAGATCCACGTGGTGATCCTACACAAGGAGGAAGGAGCAGGTCTAGGCTTTAGCATTGCTGGTGGGATAGACCGGGAGAACAAGGCGACAATAGTGAGTGACAAACCCGCTCAGCACACACACTCCACTACAGTTAAGCAACATACCAAAATCAAAGTGTGTGTGTGTGTGGTGTGGTGTGTGTGTTTGTGTGTGTAGGTGCATCGCGTGTTCCCGGCTGGACTGGCCGCACAGGAGGGCACCATCGAAAAGGGCGACGAGGTGCTGTCAATCAATGGGCAGACGCTGAAGAACGTGACCCACTGCGACGCCACGGCGACACTGCGGCAAGCGCGAGGCCTCCAGCAGGCGGTGGTGGTGGTGTGTAAGAGCCGGGACGGCGATGGCACCGGTGCAGCCAGCAGTAGTGCTGCTAATGACTCCCGCAGCAGCGGCGCAGAGAACTGCTTCACGGGTGAGTTGCACCAAGCGCAGCCACTCCCGGATCTTTGCACTCACTCGGCACGGCTTCGTCTGAGTAAATATAGACCGTAGGAACGGAGCTCTATACTAAGCTCTGTTTGGGCAGATATAGCCCTCTTTTATGAGGAAAGTTCTTACACTTTCTCTTTCTCTCCCCTGCTCTCTTCTGCTCACTAGAGGATGAGACAGGTGAAGTTCTGACTATGGAGATGGAAAAGAATGCGGGCGGAGTTGGATTCAGTGTGGAGGGAGGAAAGGGCTCCATCCATGGAGACAGGCCTCTGACCGTCAGTAGGATCTTTACAGGTGAGGAGACTTCAGTCATACAAAATATTACAAAAAACATATGCTTAATGCTCTGTTCACTGTAAACTAAAATGTACGACTTTTAATATTTTTACAGTACAGTATATCTATGAAACTACCTAAAGTTGTCATCATGACGTGTGACGTGTTGTGTTCACACATTGCATTACACAACTCCACGCCTGCACAAAGGGTGGGTCTAGCTAACAGTACTGGCTTTCACCTACAGGTGGTGCTGCCGCGCAAAGAGGGATGCAGGTCCAGGATGAGCTGTTGCAGATTGCAGGCTCGAGTATGCAAGGCCTGACGCGCTTTGAGGCCTGGAACCTCATCAAGGGTCTGCCAGAAGGGCCCTTCACCACCGTCATCAGGCGGAAACGAGAGGAGCAGGACGTAGCGAAGGAGACAGCAGAGTGACCACACCCAGCCAACACATCACCGCACTCATAGCGACTACTTACTCATACACTCAACAAAGGCAAATAAAAAGTCCAGAAATCTAGATTCATACTTGGTCATTCAAAAATATTAGATCAGTTTGTCCAGTTAGGTCACTCATACAGGGGATTATAGTGTGTGAGGATGTTTTTTTTCACTAACTGGTAAGGGTGGCCATAAGCACTTTAACATATGGTGCATTTCAAGGTACTCTGCTAACACGGCTTTTGTACTGTTCAGGTGTCATGTTCAGGGATATTTGGAAACTTGATCAATTTCAGGTTTACCTATTTTTAATTCTGAGATTTGCACAGACTATGTACAGCACATTAAGAAAAAAATATATATGTATTTAACCATGAACTACGAATTGCCTTGTTTAAAAATGCCTTAAATATCACATGTTAATTATAGAAGTCTGCCACAACTGTGATATGATTTGGATCCTGTGAAATAGGAGGTCTTCAAAATTAGTCTCAATGAAGCTCACCCATGACTCAAACATTTCAGACCAAAGACTGATACATCTAACCATGTGATTGGTTCAACAAACATCCTCAAGATGCGCCTCAGACCTATTGATATAAGATATCAAATGTGTTATTTTTTCTGAAAATGTCTGATAACCAACTCTCCCCATGTGTGAGTGAGCTTATGTGTTTTGCGCAGCACTGTTACTTTTCTTTTTTTGGCCCAAATTCCAACAAAATAGCAAAATAAAGCTTGTTAAATGTTTGGATTTATGGATGCAATCAAATAAAATGACTCAAACCTTTGTCTTGAGTGTAAATTCATATCAACAAAACAGCAAGCTGCCATTCACCATCACTCAAACTACCACTCTTGGTGGATAGTACAGTTTTGTTTTTATTATTGATGCTGGTGAAATACAAAAATCTCAGGAGTGATTTATAGAGGTGAATTGATGGTTTCTTTCAGGTACCAGCGAGTTAACAAACAGTACATGTAAGTCACTTTCCATAGCAGCAACCGATTTCAATGTGGAGGAATCAAACACAGCATTCAACACATACTGAAATAGCAAACCTACCAAACCAATGACTATTGGATAATAAGTATTAACTTATAATCACTGAGGACATTATGTGGTGACTGACCACAGACAAACTGAGACAGAACCTCTAACAACACAAATATCATTTTTTTGGCACAAAAACAAGGCCATGGTACAGTAATCCCAACAGAAAGCAACTATAAAAAAAGCAGGCAGTAACAGAATATTGATGGATTGCTAGGCTAGGCTAACACCCATCATCTGAACATATGGCTCTTCCGTGTTTGAGCAACTGTGTTTGAGGTCATGCATATCACTGACGATACAGTACACAACATTGATTGGTGCAGACACACACAGACTAGGTCAGACAGTCATGCTCCCTTACGTAAAAACCAATGATCACAGTGTAAATGGCAGAGGTCACACTCAGCAGATGGGTCTAGTTACACGCCAAACAACATGACTGGCCATACAGTAGAATTCCAAATAACATGGAGAATGTTTACGACTATGCTCCCTTTTCCCTTTCCTATTCTTTCATAATTATGTCAATAATTTCTGAAATGTAAACAAGAACCAATAAGGATGTAGTGTGAATCATGCCGTTCATATTCAGAAACAAACAGATAAATATGAGGATTTCTTTTTTTTTTTAAGTTTTGTGGAGCTAAGCCCCCACTTTATATAACCTGTGTAGACTGTATGAGCATGCCTCATATAGGAATCATTACCTGCAACATATATGAATCATTATCTATAAAAAAGGAATGGATTTCATTATACACAAGAAATGTAAAGGATCGTGTAGTTTGTGCAGTTAAAATTATCTAAGAAAATTAATCATATCCCGTTCTGGTCCAGATTCTCGATAATAATAATAATAATAATAAAAAACAACATTTCATGCTTTACAGTACATCATTTTGCTAACATTTGTCAATGTGTATAGGTTAGTACAAAGTCAGAGGTAACATTTGCTCTTATACTGACTTGGTGAAAACAAAATTATTTTCCCTTACTAGACACAATAAAACCTTGTTTTAGGAAATATTCTCAGGCTTGCACCATTAAAAAGTCTCCTAATCTCTGGCTGACAGTTGGGTGGACAGCTTTCCCTCACGGATGGCAGTTACTTGTGCTATTTCAGAGACTTGACCACTTTCGTGAGGTTGCTGTAGAACTCAGTCATACTGGACGGGAAAAAGGAGTCCACGACAGAGCGTGGAAGAAAGCCTCCCAGATCTGTCTGGAAGAAGCTCAAGAGCTGGGTTTTGCCTGGTTCCCTGTAGAGCAGAGGACGGAGACACACACACACACACACACACACACACACACACACACACACACACACACACACCACAGATCAGTACAACTCTTTTCCTTTCTCTCTTTCTCTGTGTTTCTATTTTCAAACCTAAAATGACTGTATTGTCTATATCTAAAATAACCTATGCAATTCTGATGTCATGCTCAAATCCTAATAAAACCTTAAGGTACTTCTATAATTAGCCAGGCCAAAATATCTTTGTACATGTATAATAGCAATGCTAATGTGTTTATCAGTATCTAATGCTATGCTACTAGTGTCTGGCTCTCTGGTGACCCTCACTGTCCGCTCCCTGTAACTACAGAAAGCCGTCAGTCGGCACTGGCAACCGTGACTCAGGCTCCACTCACCCGGGGATGGGAGCGCAGAAGCACCCACATGGATGATTAAAGCCCCTGACATAGCCAGCCTGAGGAGGACAGCCAGGGTGTCCTACGTGGGTGGCTGAAGGAATCGAAAGCAAAACGTGAATACGGGACAGACAAACGGACGGACAAGTGTGGGCAGGTCTGAATGCATGCACTGTGCACAGCAGAAGTGGTGGCTGGCAGCGGCAGCTAGGTTTAGATAATGGATTTACATTCAAAATGATCTGGGATCGTGACGCCTTATCATGTGAAACCAAAACATTTGCTTGAGAGGATTATTCAGTTCAGAGTGGTGCAGTATACAAATAAATAACTTGAAAAATCAAAGTCAGGAAAGAAAACAAGGGTATGTAAAAGATTACGCTCTACAATGTCCTGTTTTATCTCATTGATGTATACTTGTAAGTATTTACACATTTTCTACACCAGTACAACAGGCTATAGGGTATGCATCCCATAGGATATATGATAAAAAAAAAAAACATCTGTGGATGGTTAAGAATAGAACGTTAAACATTTTTACAGAATTTCTTGTAACAAAAGAGCATAAGAAGAGAAATGTAAATCAGACAATAAAGTAACTTTATTACGCACCATTTGAAGTTATGGTGCCATCTTCGTATTGCTTAACTAAAATAACATCTACAAAGTCTCGTGGTGATATAATACCCATAGCTGCTGAAGGAGTAACAGTTCTGCAGACAGAGACATCCTGTGACAGAGTGGGGAAACAGGGCAGACTGTCTGGGTTCTGTGCAGTTGTGAAGCAGGCAACTTCTTTATGTTTGTTTATGTATTATAACAATAGTGATGGAGCAATAACGTTATTGTTTTTGTAACTTGATATGTATATGCAACATTTAATTACTGGAAGAGGTAAGGTACTACAACTCACATTTTCACAGCCATTACATTGACCTCTCCTGTTGTCATATTGGTGTAACAATAAAGGAGTTATTTGAAGCACTTAGGAAAAAAAAGGTCAGCCGTCTCTGAGCTGTGGTGGGATTTACCTCAGTGACTTGTTCAAGCAGCTCAAACCTCTTGACATTGCTGTCCCACTTGACACGAAGGCCATTGGGCTCTGGTTTCAAGCACTCCCACACCTTCTCTGGGCAAGCATTAATGACACCCTCACCTTTGTACCTATTGATAGCATTATATATGCTGAATTTTATGTAGCATCCAAATAGCAGTGTTCTACACACAATTCATGCCAACATTAGGAGACCTACTTCTTGGGTAGGCTAATATGCAGAAGACTGCATAACCTTGAACATATTCATATTAAAACGCTCAATACAAATTTGTAGAAATATAAAAACTTACACATTCCCAGGAAATTCTGTTGATGGCCGCCAATAAACAGCAACATCATTCTAAACCAAAACAAATCTGGGTAAGTTATCTGTTCTATACAGTCATGCACATCAGCAAGTGAGAACAAGGGGGGGGGGAGGGGGACCACTGTCATGTCACGCTATAACACGTCACCAAACTCGTTATAATATCAGGAATCGAGAAATAAAAATAATCTACTCACCGATTTTTTACAGACTTTCCATCCAGATGGATCTTTGCTATAGCTAAGAAGGCGATCGGCAACTGTATTTGCAGTTTCTTGATATTCCATGTTTGTAAAGACAATGTTTTTGCTAGCCAACTAGCAGTAAATAGTTGACCTACACTGCACTATGTTCAACTTCAAAGCAATCGGTGATTGAAAAACCATTTAGCAAAGCAATCACAATTATTCACTATAAATCTTAAAACAGATGTTAAACATCCTTAAATCAGAGCAACGAATAATTTGCATGATCTGCAAATAGCTAGCGTTGACAAAGGTACAGGTTTGGTTTGGAGCACAGATCTCTGCGACACTGGAAACACTTCAGCGGGCGAACAGAGTGATCATCGATTCATTATTCTATATCTTTTAAATATTAGAACGAACTTTGTTCTCCTTTAGTTGCGTAAATGGTTATCTACAAAGCTAAATACATCAGCTGAGTGAGCGGTATCGGTACATTTCAACTGTTCAAAAAAAATGAATGAACACTTCCTTGATATGACGAGCATCCTCGCTCAGTGAACGCTGGGATATGTAGTTCATCTGCCGTTGTCGACTCTCACGATCATTGGTAGAACGAGAACATTTTCCATCTGAAAATATTATTACATCAGTAATCTACAGAAGTCATTTTCTCTGCAGACTCGCAGTTTTTATTAGTCAACCAAACAGCGTTTTGTTCATGTTTTAAGGCACAATTTGATAAGCAACATGCAAACACAATGCCATTTTTATTAATTGTGTCTGTGCTTCATTTGTTACAGCACTGATATTGACACAATGCATACACAAACTATACATTTGAGCAGACAAGTTCACTTGAGCCTGACAAATTCATATCATTGCTTGCTTTGGACTTGGACTTCTTTGCAAGTTTGCCACCAGATTTGAGATACTTCTCCTTATTGTGAATGACCTGGATGTACTGGTCTGTGCTGCTATTCTGCTGGTCACTGCTGGAGGCCAGTGAGGCTGAATCCGACTCTGTGAGCGATGGCTCAACCTTATGTTTGGTCTTGGCCTTCACGTGGGGCTCACAGTGTCTGTGGGAGGGCTCTGCGCCCTTTATGTTACTACGGGAACAGAGGTGTGGCCCCATCTCATCCCAGTCCTCTTCGTGGTCCTCCTGGTGTCGGCAGTACACTCCCCTGTCTTTGGCCATGGACAGCTGGCTGCCCCCCGGATCTCCAATATAGAAGCGCACAGGCTGGTGGAGGTCTGAGAGGGACCGTGGACGGTTAGACTGACTGAGGGCACCCCTCCGGACACTCTTGCCGGCGACGGCCTCCTCCTCCTCTTCCTCCTCGCTCAGGTGAGGCTGGTGGGGCCTGTGCGGGGTGCGGATGGTGTAGCGCTTGATGTTCCTTGGGTAAAGCTCCACAATGTCCCCCGGGTCGTCGGCGATGCGGTAGTGGCGCGGGATGCGTGTGGTGGAGCGCAACAGCTTCTTCCGAGGCTCATGCTCGTTCACGATGACGTAGCGGGTGGTGTGGGCACGCCGCCCCACGTAGCTCTGGGCCGTCACTATTCCAGCAGCCTCTGGGTGCATTGGCCGGATGCTCTTCCTGTATAGCGGGTCAGAGTGGATGTTCTCTGCGTAACGCACAGGCGGGTTGTAGGCCACATGGTGATATGACTTAGAACGGCAGGAGCCACTTGATCCTCCCAGATACCCTGGATGTCTTGAAATCAATGCAGAGAGAAGAATATCAGGGATTACTTAGAATTGCATTAAAATGACATGGACCTTGGAGACTTTGGGATCTCAGCCCAGTATTAACTCCAATATTTGTTTTGGAGTCAAATTGATATTCCATCTGATTCTTTTGAGCCAAGTTTCATTGTTATGTGGAATAATATTTAAATCTATATTTGAAACACCCTTGGCTATATTTTTTCCAGAAAAACATCCAAACCTGTTTGGTATGTGCTCATATCTGTGCTTTTGTCGGACAGACACCGCGGGACTCCGGGCAGCGGCAGCAGCTGCGGCAGCAGCAGTGGCAGCAGCAGCTCTGATGTCCGCACGCGAGGCTGACTGAGTTATGGTGCGAATGCTGTTTCCACGACGCACCGGGGACTCAAAGTTGGTGACGCTACCGTTGTGACGGGGAGAGGAGGAACGGATGGAAGACTCCATGCTGGTGATGTCGCTCTCTTGTTCGGTCTTCTTGTCACCTCCTTCTGGGGCTTGTAGCCGAGCTTTGGTCGTGTCAGGTCACCGAGAGAAGAGAGAGACAGACATGAATCGTCAGATTCTCTCCGATATTAACTGGACATTTATGTGTCTTTGTAAATACAGCTGACTGCATTAACAGTGTGTCTCGGTGATTATGCGAGTTAATGCAAGTCCAAATGACCTACAGGGGCAGTAATAAAAGAAGATTACCGGCTGCCAACTGAAAGACCTTCTTCTTATCCTCTGTCCGTTCCTGAACAAGCAACAATCCATTCAGACATAATGCAGTATTGATTTTTCTCCTTCTATTTCAAGGACATGCAGCCCAAATGGCATTGTGACTGGTACTAAGTCTCTTAACTCTCATGAACAATGGCACATTCCCTTTACTTATATCCACATCCATCATCATTATTGATGTGATCAATGCTATTATTATAGAATGGCTATCTTGAGTTACAATAACAATGTGCATCCCTTTCATGAGAATACCACTCACTGTCTGAAGTTGCATCCTCAGTTGGTTGTTGGTGTACTTCAAGGATCTTGCAATGGCCTGCAGGTAGTAGATCAGCATGCTACAACACAACAAGGAGGCGGCACTGAAGCTTGGACAGGTCTGGTACATCACTGAGATTGACATTTGTGTTTATTCATGTTTGCTCCATGTGTCTTTTTAAAGCCAAGTGTCCTCAGTGGAGGAGCTGAGACTGACAGGGTAAAATGGGAAGCCAGACTCACAACAGTAGCAGCAGAGCGGGCAGAACCACCACCGGGCTCGTGACGTAACCCATCACTCTACTGAACCACAGAGGGAAGTCGTTGGCTATAGTGTCTGAGATGATGTCATAAATCTTCTCCTGACCACTGTGGGACAGAGAAGGAGGGGAGGCCCATGCAGATTAACGGCACACATTGTAATCCTTTATTGCCGTCATTTTAGCTCACTCTTCTACAATCCTGCTGATTTCATGCAGATGGCCTATTAAGATTTTGGTATTAATTAACTAAATTTACAAGGGCTGACTTTATATGACCTCCTAGTAGGACTGTAGGGAGAATGCAATTTACCTAAAAGGCCCGCAGTGCTGTGATGGTCTGTATCGGACAATTGCGAAGATCGTGGGCAGCATGCAGAGAAACAGCATGAAGAGCAGCATGGCCAGGTAGAAGTTATTTGATCTGAAAGGAAGAAAAATACAGAAATCATGGAGTCTGACTGCTCCAGAAAATATCGCTATTCTGTAATAACTTTGTGCCGTTCAAGCGTAAACATAGTCTGAAACATTGGTTATCACAAATGTGTGGACCAGGAGTGAGATATCAAAGGTGACAAACACGTTACAGCTACGCAATCAGTCAAATAGAGAAAAAAGCACTCGGTACAACTCTGCAGCAGCCGTTGTAATTATTGGCTAATGTGTCTGTATCATCTCCTCTCCACGCTCTCGGTTGCGGAGCGAATTTTTCTGGTTCATGAGGAGGGTCATGTCGTCAGCGTAGATGGAGTGCCTGTGGATTTCATGCCATCTCCACCCCCTCGTCCCCTCCTCACATCTGGGAGTGACTGATAAGCCAGCAAGAGGCTACGACAGGGCCATTAGATAAATCAGGCCGAGCAGTAGCCAGCGCAGCCAGTCGTCAGGCCGATGTGCTTATTGTTCTCTCGCTCCCTCTCACTCTTTCTTGCTCTCTCTCTCCCTCTCACCTTCTCCCTCTCTTGCTCTCTCTCTCTCTCCCTCTCACTCTGTCTCTTTCTTGCTCTCTCTCTCTCTCTCTCTCTCTCTCTCTCACCCTCTCCCTTTCTTGCTCTGTCTCTCTCTCTCTGTCTTTCTCTCTTTTCTCCACTGAGTCAGAATATGAGAGAAGCTGAGATGTAGTGAAATGAAAGGGGAACCAAATCGCTGACCAACAGTTCTTTGCCACTAAGCTTTTTTTTTATCCCTAAGTGTTGTATAAAATAGCCATATCTGACATGTCCATGATCAAGACAAAAAGCTACATTTCACCTTACGTAACGATAAACTCCAGACTAATGTCTCGGCTAGCACAGGGGGACCTGCTTTTAAAATGGCGCAGTACCAAAGCACTTAACGATCCACAGTCCACTTTTCTCACATCCTTCAAGTTAAGCCCAGAATGGCGTGGAGCGAACCACCACCTGTGCCACTCCATTAGCCTGGAGGCCACCGGGGGAGCAGGCGTAATGCCTCCATAATGAGAGGGACTCGGGACTGACCTGGAGGCCCTGAAGACCTGCTGGTGCGGAACATTACAGGTCAGCACGGCCCAGCTCCGCAGGTACATAAGCCCGATCAGCTTGAGCACATTGAACGCCGGGAGGCAGGGCGAGAAGAACGCCCCCATCCTGAGAGCGCAAAAGACACGGGGGGATGTATATCGTCCATTAATGGAGCCCTTGCACACCGTTCCTCAGGCCAACTGGCACTTCATTAAAGGACACAGCAGTGCTGCACACCCCTGCATCCTTCATGGCTAAAGAGGTTAGAATGAGGTAGGTGGTAGCACCTTGTGAGAACTACTGATGCAGTACTAAAGGCTTCATAATAATCATTCATGACTAATAATACTGTATACTATGTAAATTGTGTTTAACAGAATTTAATTACATTTACACAGGGTAGTTCTGGCTGATACTTTGAGAAAATAATTGCTTTATTAATGACAGTTCAAGAAACTTCTTATCTCTTACATTTTAATATTTACAATTTCAGTCTCACTATTGATAGACAGCATGACAGATCACATACCAAATCATTCCTTGATTGTATATCAGGTGGAGCACATTTTCAGCTATTTTGAATTCTCCATATTCAGGCTGTGGAAGAACGTGTATTCAGTTAATGTGATTCTACCGAGTGTGTTTGAATCCATCTAAAAGTTTATCGGACGTTTATCACCACAGAGATGAACGTGGGCTTTGGTACTTACAAACTTACTCTCTAAATCCCAGCAACAGCAGTCACTCAGATATCGCACTACTAGGCCACGGATGAAATCAATCAACAGGATGCTTGCTACTGTGAAGATCATGTCAATGATGGAGAGCTTCAGCATTTCCTGCAAAACAAAAATGTTTTCCTCATTCTTTTGGTGAAGCCCAAACAAAGCACAGCTTTTCCCAAAAACCCATTCAAGTATGCCCATAGCATTTATGTCTAACTCTAAACCAACAACCCTCTCAGAATTTCACATCCAGTGCCAACTCATCTCAGTTTGGAAAGCTTTAGAAGGGAGAAAACAAGGACAATTGAATAGCATACTTTCTTTTTTGTCAAGCCAATGCACTTATACAGCAATTTACAACTCATTTGAAGAATATGTGAGTCATTTCATTCCAGTCAGCAAAAGAGACAGAATGATGAAGCACAGCAACTGTTGGGCTCAGCTTGTCCTGACTGCTTGGTTCAACTGCTCACTTCATCACGTTTCAAGTTTCCCAGGCAGTTTCAAGAAACAATATGAAGTTTTCACAATTAGACAAATAGCACAAGAGCACAGCTCAGGCATTTCCTGTTCTCATTTGTCTTGCCAAAATGTGTCTGTTGAACAACCCACTGCATGGACACTTGCTGTAACATTACACTACTCTGGGAAGACGTTTCCCCACCAAAAGATTGAGCTCCCTGTCATAATCCATTAAAATACTAGCAAAGCGCACTGTCCTGTGTCCCATCTACTGTACCTACCTGGCCAACATATGTCTCCCAGCACTGGTCTTGCTGGTATTTGTTATACATATTGTATGGGGCTGTTTGATTTAGGACCACAGGTGTGGTGCTTTTGGTTCTGTTGATCTCAAGGATTGTTGCAATGGTGCTGTTCTTATGCTCAGTGATTTCAGGAGTTATGGTGGACAGGTTGTCTTCATTAGGCTGCAACACGGTAGCTAGAAAGGCAGTCGAGTCAGACCAGTTACCTGGACTAACGGGGATCTACCAAAAAACACATAAACAACAACGTCATCAAGGTAACATTTTCTTGTCACATACTGTACATGGACATAGATTGTAAGCATTTCAGAATTCTGACTATTCTGACTATTCTGTAATGTTTAATCCATTTCAACCTTTAAATGATTTGATACAAGTTTTAGAAATACACATCTTTATTCATATTATAGCCAAGATCGCTGCATAGGTGAAACTTACTGAGGAGCTCATGCTGTTTACTTTATCCAGCAGAGCAATGATGAGACTATAGAGATTCCCCAGATACAGGACTAAAACCCTAAAGACAAATGAATAAAAACAAGGCACATCAGTAGTCACATCCTTTCCTTTTGATCCATGCCTTTATGATGCCTCTTTCAGTGCCACCATCTACCCATCATAAAGTGCTATAGCATGCAGTCTATCAAATGGTACACCAGTTCAGTATAAAATGAATAATACCTAGAATGCCATGGATATAACCAGGGTTTTATTGAGCTGAGATAAATATTGTTTTCAATATACTCAGAATATTGGGTTTCTTGTGTTTATTGCATTTGTATTGTAATGTTTTGTTGTTGCGGCACAAGGAACAGTGAAGCAGCATTTAGCTGACCAGAATTGATCAAAACATAAGACATTGCCATCTACCACTGAAGAGATCTGGCATGATCTGGAAAGGAGGATGCATAGTATCCTGGATCCATGAAATAACTGGCCTTTAAAAAATAATAAAAACAGATGAGGACCTCATCTGTTTTTATTATTTTTTGAAGTTCCCTTGGCCTTTGGAATTAAAATAGCCCCACATCATCACATACCCTTCACCATACCTAGAGACTGGCATGGTTTTATTTCAGTTAGCCTATTAGCTGATTTGCATTGAGCTCAATGAGCATAAAAATAAAACCAATAATTATGACCCCTGTATTTTAAGGAAGAACATATATTTTTATTTATGATACATTATTCATTCACAAAGAAAATTGGTATCCTTAAAGCAGTGGTCCCCAAACTATGGCCCGCCACTTCATTTTGGGTGGCCCCCCAAAACATGTCCGTGGTATATAGCATCTGGCCCGCATGGGAGTACGACATCGTCAAACTATAACCTCCGTAATTTCCCCCATTGATTCTCTATAGCGAGTCTTAACAGTACACATGTAATACTCTTTTTGTCCACTGGTGGTTGTTTTGGCGCTGTTTCGCGTTTGCCATCGAAAACGGAATGAAATGTAGACCTACCTGCAAAAAATGTAAGAGGCCTATGCTGACTGCATCAGTGCTCAAAGTATTCTACAAGTTTATCAATTAATTGTTAATAACTAACTAACTTCTATTCAAGTCATATTTCTGGGACTTGCTGGGATATTTTTTTCTCGGCACTCGTTCAAATGTTCATACAAATTTATGTATTCTCATCAGGTGAGTGAAAGTAGTCATTTCAGATGTTTTTGCCAGCACTTCATAAAACTCTCATAGTTTGAGAACTTCCAATTATTTGTAGGATATTGCTTGTTCACAACTTGAGCTGTGTATGCAAAGACACAGAGTTCACAGTTCACACTCTGAATAAAATACACTTTTGGGACTCCCTGCTAATACTTTTGGGAATGCTATTTTTTATTAGTATTATTTCATTTGAGCTACATTTTACACTGATATGGCATGATTGTAATATAAACACAGCTAACAATGGTATTAAATTGCAGTAGCCTATGATTAAATGTAATGGAATATTCAACTAAGGTAGACTGCTGTTCACAGCACTAAGCTATTTATGGTTACTAATATACTCCGAGTCTCTGGCCCTCTATTAGAGTCAGGCATAGTGAGCTGGCCCTCAGAAGAAAAAGTTTGGGGACCACTGCCTTTAAGGTTGGATATTTCCTAATTTTTTTACTTAAGGCATTAAGATCAATTTCCAAATGATTTTATATTCCTCTTTTTAGTCAACTTTAGCAGAGGTGGCAATAATTCTGGAGGGTACTGTATATATATTTACACATGCTTTTGTCATATATATGTCATACAGTATATCTTCATTTTACTACTGTTTGACTACTGCTCTACTGTCTCTCACCTGCCTAGCTGGAACCTGAGGCTGGTCCTTGGATGATACATCTCCAGCTGGGCCACCAGCTCAAAGGCAGACGGGGCGATCATAGTGATCAAGGAGACCACCACACTCACCTGGCACAGAGGAATAGGGACAGACAAGCAGAGGTCAGGAATCCCCACATCCACTATCAGAGGGCCTACCTACAACCTTGTCCCAGTGCATAGGTTTGTAGGCGTGCAATGGAGATTTGCAAGCCTACAGGGAGTAGGTTGTAAACCTACAAGCTAGAGTTGTAAAGCCCATGCAAATTTCTCTTCAATCAGGAATTTGGGATAGTACATGGCTAGAATTAACCTGACAATAGCCAGATGAATGTCGTTCCGCTTAGCTCCGCCTAGCTTCACTCACATCCATCTGGGACCTCTTCCATTGAGAGTGATTTCTGCAACCGACTTTATGGTTCAGCCAATCAGGACGCAGGGCGGGAGTTTCATAGATGTGACATAGCGTAGAAGCGTCTGTGAGACTGTTATCAGCGTCACGGGTTGGCTTCGATGTGAGTGGTTGAAGTAGCACGTCAATAGATGACGGACAAGTGGCTTATTCAATCATATGCAAGCATTTTTTGATTAGGCCCAGCCTTCTGAAGCAACACTTCAATGGATCGGTTCCAGATGGATGAGTGGAGCTAGCGAAATTCATCTGGCTATTGTCAGGCTAGAATATGACCACAAAGAACTTTTGCATGAAATCATTGCAACAAAAAGCAGATTCATACGGCCAATCCCAGGATTATATATGGTAGTTAAACTGACACTTGGAATGTATCAATGACAAACAGTCACATGTTTGGACTTCTACCTCATTCTTCTCCCAAAGGGTGAGCTCTGGCTTCTCCTGTTCCAGTTTCTGAGAGCGATCCACAACAAAGTAGATTATGTAGATGCTGCCTGCGAGAGACAGCAGCACCAGGATATTTGCTAGTATCCGCAGACTGATCAAAACTGCTCTGGAGGGGGAGAGTGAACAACAATGCTACAGTGGAGGGAACTGTCAGTGCTCACAGGTTTAGTCATATAAAGAATGATTTACTCCCATTGTGTTATAGGCAGGCTACGCCAGGGATAGACATGTACTTGATGTGTTCTGTTCATGGGGCATCTGTTACAACAATTAGCTTCCACTATTACAGTAACAACGGAACTGGCTACACCAGACATGATTGTGGATCATCCATTAAAAAAAATTAAAGCAGTCTTCTAAATTGATTTTTAGAATAGAACACTTCAAATGCGGACCCGGTGTAACCCAGATGTTAAAAGTTTTTGACATGGGATGCATGGATCAGTAGGTTAGAGGCTGATGACCCTCTTAAGTTTGCACTGATTTGTATATAGTTTGACCAAAGCCATGGTTTATTTTGTGTATGTGTCAACATACTAATTTAAGTAAAAGGAAATCGTACAGTTACAAGCCAAATAAGTTAACCACAGACATATCCATTATAAAACATACTGGAAGTTATGGTATTTTGTGTGTGTGTGTGTGTGTGTGTGTGTGTGTGTGTGTGAGAGAGAGAAAGAGAGAGAAAGTGTGAGTCTGTCTGTGTGTGTGTGTGTGTGTGTGTGTGTGTGTGTGTGTGTGTGACAGAGAGAGAGAGAGAGAGAGAGAGAGAGAGAGAGAGAGATTGAGTGGGTGTATGTCTCTGAGAAAGAGCTAGAACGAGAGAATGTGTGTATTTTCAAGAGAACTGATCATGTTTAATGTGTTAGCAGGTCTGATCGTGATTTAGGCGCAGTCATCCCCTGCAGTGCAAGGCAGTTTTTATGAGTTATAGCAGGATGTTTTCCACCACGCTCACTCTGCTGGGATTGCAATAGACTGGAATAGTGTTTATAAATCAGAATGGTCTCAGGTAGCACTAGGAGAGAGACACTTCTGCCGGAAAAAGCACCAACCTAATCCCTTATAATAAGAAGGCATCATTCTGCAGAAAAGTAATTATTTCACACTCAAAGTCTTTGGATCCTCATCTCAGTAGCCAAAACAACACACAATAGAAGTTCAGATACAAGTGACACTGAAACATTGAAATCAATACTTACAGGCTTGTATCTTTCTTTTTTTCTTGTTCCTCCACAATGGCCTCCTTGAAAGACCAAAGCAAAGCATTAGCATATTAGCACACAAGAAGGCATTGGGTCAAGCAGAGGGGATTTGCATAATGAAGCTTATGTGCCAGGCAACACTTTTTATCAATTAGAGGGCCACGCTCTCCGTGTGCTGAATGGAAGAGAACACTCCTCTGGCAAGCGTGCACTCTTGTTTATGTGCCTTAGCGTAGATTAGTGATAAGCTGCAAATGACAGGCTCTCCTTTGGGAAATCAGGCAGTAATACATCGGTGCATAAACCTCTCCTGTAGATACTGCCTGAGTAAATTAGAAGCAGCCGGTCGTTGGGAATTGGATCAGGGGAGTCCGGGGCTGAGTCTTAGGATGGATTGGGCGGACTGAGCGCGCTCACCCTGATGTTGTTGACGATGGCGGCCGTTTTGCTCTCAGCAGCCTCGGGATTTCCAATGAGGTAGTCCCAGGCACAGAAGATCCGCCAACAGAAGGTGTAGTTCTCATCAGATGCACTGGCCAGGCTGAGGCGCGAGTTTTTAGCCATCCTGATTAAATGAAACACAGAGAGGCAAAAAGTCAATCACAAACTCACCATAGGGATCCTATAAGTCACTACAGTATTGTGTGATACAAGCTGTAAATGAAATCTAATGTAAGTTCAGTAAGCGTTCTTACTTTCTCAAGAGTGTGATGAAACTGTAGGCAAAAACAGCCATTCCAACCATAAAGTAGGCCAGGGGCAACCTATATCCAGCACTCCCAATCTTCCTCACATTGCCATAGTAACCATAAAACAGCACAGAGTACTGGAGGTATCCCTGTGAGGTACGGAGGTGAGACAGAAAAATCAAAGCAGGGCGACAGATTGCATGTCCCACAAACAGGGGGTATAGTGTTGGGCAAAATGGTGTGCGCAGCTTGTACAGGTGTCATATTGACAGAACTATAAAAGAAACACATAATGGCCTTGCTTGCCCCGAGAGACCAGATGGTGTCCAGGTCCTGCGCTGAGGAAAGGTGCTCCTTGGGAATGGTCTTGCTGCGGGTGCTTCCGAACGGCGCTCCGGCCAGGAGCTGATGGGATGGGAACGCCGTGTGGCGGACAGGTGAGAAAGGGAGAGAGGGAGACGGTGACTGATGCGCTCGGGTGGATGCCGCGGAAAATTGCCAATGGCCCCTGTGTCAGGCAGCTGAATAAATCTGCCCCCTTTTAAGAGCCAACAGGACAAAAACACTGGCCCGCCCACATCCCTCCCCGTCAAGCTTTTTACAACCGGAGCTTTTGAGCACCCTACATGTTCTACCCCATTTACCTTGCTGAAGTAAAGTAGGGATACATACAACCATTAATACAATATCAGAATGAATTAGGCTGTTATTCTGGGTTTGTTATTCACAAAAGCTGGATATCTCAATTCAACATAACTGTGTAAATTAGCCGTTATTCTCCATACATTGCATTATTGTCTATCATGCATTGTCATCGTGCTAACTGACTTTGGCAAAATAAATCTGATTCTGATTCTAGAAGTTAATCAGCCAAACAACTATTTTAAAATACTTATTTATTTAAAAACGTAACATTTTAAAAGGCATACCTCAGGCAGAACAATGAAAGCCCCCGTCATTATCGTTAGGACTATATTGATTCCAAACAGCCATCGCAGGAAGATAAAATAAGAGGCTACTCCTGATCCGAAGTGACCTTTAAAAACAAGTGAGCACAGTCCGCTGAGCAGAGTTGTGTACAACCTCGTCCCCATCCAAGTCTTACAAACACTTAGAGTGTCTGTTCAAAACTTACTTTCTGGTTAATGAGGATATACAAAGAAATGCAGGCATTATTAATATACAAACTATGGGTATAAATATGGACATCAGAATCAAAAGATACATGCAAGGCATAACAAAAGTTGTATGCAACTTACTTTCAATTTTCTTGATTCTCATTTCCCATGGAATGAACAGAACCACAATGTTATAGAGCAGACGAGAGAGTTTTTTCAGCAGCTGTAATGGAAAATATTGTGTATCAGAATATCATATTTACCACCAACACCTTTATTAAATAATGCCAATGGCAAGGCCCTTCTGCTTGCGTCAATCACTATAATATAAATCATGTATGTTATAATTTATTGTTATGTTTTGCATTTGACCAGACAAAAGATTTATCAAGTCACTTCAGTTATCCTATGTAGTAGAACAATCATAATCCCATGAAAAAGTAGATCAGTAAATAGATCCATTTGACCAATGTGTATGATCTCTCTAATTTTAATTTACCCACAGCCAGTTCTTTAATTAATAATTCATCATTCATCCACTCGCTAAAAGTCAATTAATTTTAATGGTGCTTGGGTAGCCCTGCCGAATGCCTGTGGAACATTTTAATTAAACTGGGCCATAACAACAGGCCATAAATTCAGCCGCAGCGTCTGGGAGTGGGTGAGTGGGGTTGCTGAGGCAGGCTCTGCCACATGGAGATGGAGACCTCTTACCCAGCTGTCACATAAACACACACATACAGGCGCACATGTACACACACACACAAATACAGATCTATGCACACACACACACACACAGAGACAAATACAGATCTATGCACATTCTCATATACACACCTGTATAAGCACCTACATTCACTACACTTACTCTCAACAATCGTTACTCACAGCACACACACACACACACACACACGCACACACACACACACACACACACACACACACACACACATATAGTTTCTAAACACAGACAAACATGCTGTGAATGTGCTGTAAACTGGAGTAGGAATTAGGATAGATGAGTACACTGTGGTCAATTGGCTCAGTTTACAAAGACGACACCAGGAGAACTCTGGTGCAGTGTAATTATTGTGAGTGCACTGCATTGAGTTGCTGGATGGAGAGCAGACATCAAATAAGGAAAACATCAACAACTAAGCTTCTTTAAGATGGTGAACATAAAATTCATCGACTTATTCAAGATATTTGTCAACATAATAAGAATCATCACCACAATCTCTCAGTGTAGACAAATATGAGACATTGGTCTATTAGTAAGGTGTGTTAGTAAGATAACTGGCATGGGGGTTGTGTGGTTGCATGTTAGTTGTAGGTGGCACATGCAGGTGGCAAGACTGACATCGGCGCCGGCCGCCTGGTACCCTCTGGTTCTGGTGAGTCTCCCCTCGTACTTCAGCACGATCTCCCTGGCTTGCCTGAAAAGCACACACAGAGCAGTCGTGGGCAATAACACATTATTTCATGGACTGATCCCAGGTCAGATTTACGGCCTGCAGTCTCACTGATGAAGCCATTAATACCGGGGGTTTACTGCTCCACCGACCATATCATGGCGTCAGGCGTTTCTCGGGGATACGCCGTTCTGCTTTTATCAACATTTTCTTCAAGGCACTTTTATGGGCTCTAAAAAACCTGTGGCATCGCATTAGAGGATTCCTTATGAATAAGTAACGATCAGATTCTGTGTGTTTCATCTTTTTTTTGGAAGCACCACAACACCATTTTAAGAGATTCGTTAACAGGAAATGAAGACATACTTATCAAAATGGTGTCAGGAAAACCTCTGTGGAGGATAAACTGATTATATATATTTTTTTTTTTTGCAAGGCGGAGCAATCATGGGCACTCAGCCATATATTACAATGTGCATAAAACGCAGGCTTCCATCTCATCAATGATGACGACCATAAAGCCGCCTGTAGTAATGATGAACTGGCTGTGAAAAGATGCTGCACCAGCAAGGCTTCCCGCTGGTCAGGGGAGGGGACCCACCGAGGGCATGTTTGCATGGGGAGAAGAGGTCCCCCCAATCTTAATCAAATACCAGAACTCATGCCAATCAAGGAATTTCATGGCTCCTGAACTAAAGTAAATATGTGTCACATCTCAGTGCAGTTCTTGATGGATTAATTATTCCGCTAATTGGGTTGGTTATGTAGGGGCTGTCATTACAGTAAGATGAAGGGTGCCCTCAGGTGTGAAATGGTAATGGTTGTTTATCTCATCTGTGTTACGCCTGACCGATCCCTCTCCAGTATTAAAGTGTTGCACTTAATGCCTCTAATTTACCAAACAGTGTTTGTCACATTTACAGTAAAAACAAAACATACATCTCTGTACTAGGCAAAAGTTACTAGAAGAGTAGTAGGTAAAAACAAATCAAATCTTTGTCACTGTAAACTATTCTAATGATGCATCATGCAAGATATTTTTCCACATTTTTACACATTTACAGTGTGTAATCCTCTGTATAATAAAAGTCTTACTTGAGGGCTTTGAGCTTTCGTCTCATTGGCCAAGGTCGGGTTCGAATGTTTGCAATGAGCTCCTTCTGATACTGAATGTTCTGGAACACTTCCTCGGGATCGTTGCTGTCCCCATCTTTATCCTCGTCATCTGAAAGACTGAATTGGGAAAGAAAAGGTTGCGGTAGTACACTATTTATGATGTCTGTCCCATAGAAGTTCTTACCACTAGACATGCCTCAGAACAGCTGTTATATGCCATGCTAAGTAGAGCAAAAAATAGTATGATTCGTATACAATTGAAATTTATGAGTTACACACACAATTAGGTCAGTTTTTGTTCAATAAAATATTCACATTTTAAAACAACTGATTGCATTAATATTAAAATAGCTTTCAGAGAGAACAATGATTCAAACAAAAATATATATTTCAGGGCTGTCAATGTCTCAGCCAATAAAGACAGAGCTTTTACACAGCACATACATTAATAAAATACAGCACATTTCCATGCATACAGACTGTCCATTAAATCATTTACGAACGAACACAGTGTCATCTTCACATAGTAAAATGTTTTATGGAGACTCAAAAAACCCTGAGGATGATTTAAATATTCTGACAAGAAATTCACATAATCTCCCAACAACTCATTTTAACATTACAGTGTGACTGCTGAGATTCATAACCTCACAACAACTCATTTTAACATTACAGTGTGACTGCTGAGATTTCCTACAGAGTGAATGACTACAGATATGTAAACAACTTAACTACTACAGCGGGTGGTAGAGCATGTGCGACTTGTTGAAAAGGCAGAATGAATTAGAACTAGAAGGAAATCTTGAGCTTCACTCACCCTTGGCTCTGATCCTGGTATGGGGAGTAAATCCTCCTGGAGTTCTTCCTCATGCTCTTGTGTCGCTTGGACATGGGTCTGGAGATGGTCGTCGGCTCCATCCCTGCGCTCATGTCGCCTCCGGGCTCCGGCTCGGGGTCCCCGGCCGTGTGGGTGTGGGTGCGCGCGGGGCTGAAACTGGGCGTCTCCTCCGGCAGTGGGAGTGTGTGCGGAGCGCGTGGGGACTCTGGCGGAGCCGGAGGCTGTGTGAGCAGCATGGTGGCGGCGGGGAGGGGGGGAGGCAGGGCCGGTGCACGGCGGCGGCGCTGTTGCTGCTGGTGGGGGAGAGCGGTGGGGGGTGAGGAGGCTGCCGCGCTGCTACCCGCTGACTGGGTCCCTCTCTGGAGAGCATCACACACCTCCTGCAACTTGGGGGGTTGGTGAGCACTCTCAGTCATCGCACCCTTCACAGAGACTTTGGCCCCTTAAAGAGACAGCGTGGGACCACAGACCATAGATCCTTGTCAGAGCAGACATTAAATTATGCTGAAGCAGTTTATCGTCGTGTAAGGAATCCACCTACGCATTTACCACTTGTAAATTCCATAAACACTGAAAAATCTAAATTCATCTGCTTTCATGAACCTATCCTCTTCAATCAAGCGTCCTGTATTTTAAAAACTGAAAATATCCCATCTGGGCTAAGTGGAAATTAAACTGAAGTTTGCATATTAACACTAAGCTGCTACTCTATGCAAGATGTGGTTTCCATTCCTCTCCACAGTATGGAATGGGACCAGTCCAGGGTTGCACTGAGAATATATATACTCACACTCTTTGAAATGGCCATTGTCCCATCTGGAAGTGGACCTTGGGGAGTACCAAAATGACGAGATACATAGAGAGACACAGGGAAGACTTTGGTGAATGTCTCCTCTTGGAAAAGTCACACTCATGTAGGCATCGATAATATGATAATGTGCCATATGCCCGCTTGGCACTCGGCTTAACTTGGCGGTCATTTGAAATGAAGCAGAAGGTGCACAAAGCTTAAATGAGACCTAAAAGAATTTTATGGATGTGGAATGCATTGGTGACACTCGTTTGAATGTCTTTTTATGGAACATTTGTGTCAAGAGTCCTCCCCTGAGAAGAACACAGTGAAAAGCCATATGCACTATCAAAAGGTGTGTATGTGCTTGATAGATAGATAGTCCTTGAATTTCCCCTAGGGATCAATAAAGTATATTTATCTATCTATCTATAGAGAGAGAGAGAAAGAGAGAGATATATAAAGAGAGATTAAGCTGACTGAATAGGTGAGAAATTAAGTGACAACCAGATAGAATAAGAGGTTGTGGAGAGAAGTAGAGAAGGAAGTTGGATTAGAGAGTTCTAAACAGGGAAAAAAGTGAGATACATCAGTACACCAACATCTCCGTCAGAATGGTCTCAATATTTCTTGTTCACAAAAAGCTCAAAAGCCCCAAATCTAATTAAATGGTGAAGTTTCTCTTCCTTCTTTGCTTTGCCTCTTCCATAGGAAGGCTTAGCAAAATTGAATTAGCCTTGGATCACAAAGCCTCATCAGACCCTAAAACTGGCAGCTGGTGGGGAAAAAAAAACCTCAAGGTATTCAACCAAGCAGCCCCAGAGCAGTGAATTACAGTATAAAATAAGCCGGCTAAGCTTCGTAACACTGTACATAAGAGGCATATTCCATGCACAATTAATTGGATGAAAAGTAATTGCAAACTCATGGGAGTGCAGTTTAATGTGCTTTTGTTAACTTGATCTAATTATAACAGTTGGGGACACTGTGAATTTGGACACTTTTGTCATAGTGGGACCGTGCAAGAAAGGCACAAATGTTATTTAAAATATGCATTGATACTATTAACAAATTAACTACATTAATTAAAGCTGCAGTTGGCAAGTCTGACAGATTGAGGGGACATAGCCACAATTTTTAATGTTTACATGCTCGTCAGTGCGCACCAGACTGCACCAGACTGTGACTGAAAGTCAGATCTCGCACAGCCCTGCTCTGATTGGAACAGAAGAACCGGGAGCTGTGGATTTTTGCAAAACAAATAGGCTCTAGGTGGAGGTAGAAGTGCAGGTTTTTTTCTAAAACCGGCTGATTAATGTTGTTCTGTCGGAGCATAGTGTCAGTTTCAGTGAATTTGATCAAACAAATCTTGCCAACTGCAGCTTTAAATATAGTTTATTTTTCAATCAACATTAGCCTATTTAGAAATAAACTGAAATGATCAGTTTTCATGTAATGGGGGGGGGGGGGGGGGGGGGTTAATTGTTGTAAGCGAGGAAGGGTTATTGATTGCAAATATTGGACAAAACGAGGGCACAGTTTCCCTCTTCTCCACTGTCCCTCCCCCATCTCTCTCTCTCTCTCTCTCTCTATGTCTCTCATACACACGTATATGTGAAGGCGCGAGCGCACACACACACACAAACTGTTCTATTGTTACTAATGGATGATGAAAAGTACAATATTTATAGTAACATCATAAAATGCTGTAAGTGTTGCTTTTATCATATCACATTCAAAAAGGAATGCATTTATCATTCCTCTTTTCTTTGATGCCTGTCCTAATGCACCAACATAAACTAATAAAAACAACAAACAAGGCCAGGTAATGACACTTTGCTGGTTTTAATATTCGCACATTGAAAACCAAGAATTTAAGAGGCTTGATAACAGATTAAATGTCAAACGATTGATCATATTACGTTTCTCCCAACAGAATATGGTGGTGTTGTTGGAGACACCAAAGAGCCCATACATGGTCACATGCTTCTGTTAGCTGATCATTGCCTATGAAACAAATAGTATGAATCATGGCCCGAATGTGAAGCACTCTCTCTCTCTCTCTCTCTCTCTCTCTCTCTCTCTCTCTCTCTCTCCAAGTTAAGATTACAAATCTGACCTCTATCCAGGATCAAGGTTGCTCATGGAGGGCTCTCTGTTCCATTACAGCAAGCTCATCCACAGAGAGGCATAACGCAGAATGTCATCTCTGTCTTTATGGAGAAATCAGCAGCCTGGGCTGTGAGTTTAGCCGGAGCTATAACTCTGGAGTACAATCAAGGAGCGCCAAATTGAATCATGAAGTTGAAATAAAGCCACTGGCAGCCACTGAATGATAGTGCTCCTCTGTAAATCCTATACAAGCTTTATCTGCTTCATAATACAGCAGCTTCCTTGGGTGAAGGGCAAAGAGGCACCTGTTAATTGTTTATCATTTGGTGATTTAAATCGCCCACTTCTGAAAACAGGTCTGCATGGACATCAGGTCTTTAGGAAAATAAACTGAATTATGTATATTATCTGTAGGTAAGAGAACTGTTACAGTTTTAAGAAAACAAATGATTCACAACATTGTTTAACTCCACTTTTAACTCTACAATATTGCAATACTTTTATATTCAGTGACAGACGGCCATGTTGGTGCTAAGTGTGCTGTGTGCTATCAAGGGCTATGTTGTTGTACTGCATGTACTCAATGTATTTTACTGTACAACTGGCTAATCCTTCATTCTGAAAACAAGGATCAGGTAAATATAGAAATATTGCTTTATACTGCAAAATATCAAAATGGTACAGTCAGCTTTGCACTATGAGGTACTGAGCTGTGTCATCACAGTATTTCACTTTATGGTACAACCCCAAATCAGCAAAAAAAGCGACATTGTGGAGCATGCAAATAAAAACGGAATGTAATATACAGTACAACTTCTGTAAACCCATTTAGCAGTAAAAAGGACAAAAACAACATATCAAATGTTGAAAATCATTTTGATTCTTTCATGGAAAATATATTTTCATTTTGAATTTGATGCCAGCAACATGCTTCAAAAAAGTTGGGACAGAAGTATGTTTACCACTGTGCTGCTTCATCTCTTCATTTAATAAAATTCTGTTTATGAAATGTTTAGGAACTGAAGAGACCAGTTTGCCTTTTGGGTTACACTTTACTTGACAGTATTGACATAAG
The DNA here is from genome assembly GCF_018492685.1 of Alosa sapidissima. Lineage (NCBI taxonomy): Eukaryota > Metazoa > Chordata > Actinopteri > Clupeiformes > Clupeidae > Alosa > Alosa sapidissima. Next base: position 18,236,454 of record NC_055970.1, on the reverse strand, counting down.
AGGGACATGACACTGTCATGAACGTGTCATAAACAAGTCATAAACGTTTATGACATAACACTTCTGTCATTAAGTGTCATTCTGTTTTTGTCATAACAAGTTAGGGTTAGGATTAGGTAATAGGGTTAGGATTAGGGTTAGAGGTTAGGATTAGTGTTATGGTTAGGGTTAGGGTTCAGGTGTAATGACAGTGTCATGTGTTCATGACAGTGTCATGTCGCTCTTAAGTCGATACTGTCAAGTAAAGTGTTACCGAGTTTTGAGAATGAAATGTTGTCCCATTCCTGGCTGATATAGGATTTCAGTTGCTCAACATGGGGTATTCTTAGGTCAGGTTTTTCAATCCACGATGCACCTAATTTGACAGATGAGGACTGTAGACAGGCCATTTTAGCACCTGGACTCTTTCTCTATGGAGAAATACTGTTTAAATATGTGCAGAATTCATTTTGGAATTGCTTTCTTAAAATATTCAAGGTCTTCCCTGGAAATTACATTGCCTGGATGGCAGTATGTTGCTCAAAACCTGTATACATCATTCAGAATTGTTTGTGCCTTGCCAGATGTGCAATATGCCCATGCTGTAGGCACTAATGCACCTCCACAGTGTCATAGATGTTGGGTTTCAAACTGAGCACTAAAACATGTTGGATAGGTTGGATACTTGGATAGCAAAAGAATTGCACATTTTGATTGTTCTAACCACAGGACCTTTTTCCACTTTACCTCATTCCATTCCAAGCCTCTAACCCTACGTAATTTAGAACGACCATTAACCGTATGTTATTTGCACACCTATGAAGTAGATCCATTTTGTGGGCCGTATCACACTTGTATATTAATTCGCCGAACTCGTTTAAATGTACTGTCACGTTGCATCTAAGCTGTAAAATGCAGACGTTCAGAACATGGCAACATTGTAGCATATGACGGAGGTGGCTTTTAGCTAGATGGATGACAGCAGGCTAGGTAAAATAGCGATGTTTCAAAGCTAAAGTTCATCAGAATCTTGGGATACGCCCGCTTGACAACGGGAGAGATAGAACTAACGACTGGCCTTTGGCCGTAGCAACCATCCATTTAGAACTAGTAACGGCAATTTGTCCTGCAAGTTGAGAAATTAGTTGATATGTGTGGGAAGAAAGTAGTTCTACAAACAAGACAAGTTTTAGCAATTAAAACGTTTAAATTGTAAAAGGAAATGAACACAACGCAAGTGGCAACAGTGGAATAAGCGGGATAATGGACTCCACGGTGGTCTGTTCACAGAAATTAATGCACTTACGAGGTTTAAACGGCCCTCCGCTTCGCGTCGGGGCCGTTTTACAACCTCGACCGTGCATTAACTTCTGTGAACAGACCACCGTGTCGTCCATTATCCCTTACGTATTGACATAAGAGTGACACATGACACTGTCATGACACATGAACCCTAACCCTAATCCTAATCTCTAACCCTAACTCTAACCCTAATCCTAATCCTAACCCTAACTCTAACCCCAACCCTTTGCCTAACCCTAACCCCAACCCTTTTCCTAACCCTAACCCCAACCCTCTTCCTAACCCCAACCCTGACCCACCCCATCTCCTGCCCCTTATTGGCACCTACTCACACGGCATACAACACCTTCACCACACACTGAAACAACACTATACTGATTTCCAAACAACACACCCCACCTTCCAACACCACACACTCATCTCCGCATATAGACGCAATAAAAACCTCAAAGACCTCCTCATACGCACCACCTTCACCCGTCACTTACAACCACCACCCCCTAAAGAAAACTTACACTTCACCCCTCACCTATTCATCACCAATATTCATAGTCACTGTTCTGCACCCACCAATCCACTAAACTTAGACACTCCCAATTTAGTATATGTTATCACCTGCACTCACTGTCACATGTTGTACATCGGGGAAACTGGACATACACTTCGCATACGCCTCAAACAACATCTGCACAACATACATAAAAATACACTTATCTCGTCACACATTTCCAGACGCACAACATCACACATTTGAAGGTCTGTGGCCTTGAAGGGAACCCAGGCTGGACAATTTTACAGAGGAAAAGAGCAGAGAGATTGTGGATTTTAAAACTTCAAACACTACACCCACAAGGTCTTAATGAAAAATTAAATTAAAGTTTTAAACCACTCTGTGTCTTTTTTACAAGCTCCTCTCTTTTATTTTATTTTATTTTATTTCCTTTTAACTTTTATTTTATTCTGTTTTATTTATTTTATTTGACTTTTAGATGGGATTAGTGGGGCGGGGACAACTGGCCAGTGCATAATGGTCCAAACAACCACTCACCAAAGCAAATTTTAATTCTAATTTCCTAACCCTAACTTGTTATGACAAAAAACAAATGACACTTAATAAAAGAAGCGTTATGTCATAATTTGACAAGTTTATTACTTGTTTATGACACGTTCAAGACAGTGTCATGTCACTATTATGTCACAGAGTGATGAATACCCCTACATCTTTACTTCTAAGAGACTTGCTGGGATGCTCTTTTTCATACCCAATCATATGGCCAGTTAACCTAATTAGTTATGAAACATTCCTCCTTTTGCTTTCTTTATCATTACACAACTTTTCCAGCATTTTGTTGCCCCAGCCACAACTTTTCTTAAATGTGTTGCTGGTATCAACTTCAAAATGAACATATATTTTTCATGACATTGTACAATTTATCATTTTCAACATTTGATATGTTGTCTGTGTCCTTTTTGCAGCTAAATATGAGTTTACGAGATTTGCAGATTATTACATTCTGTTTTTATTCGCGTTTTACACAATGTCCCAACTTTTTCTGATTTGGGGTTGTATTTCACTGTTATCTATACTTAAAAGCACTAAACATTCATTTGAATCTGTATATAAATGATGCAAGAATTTGATGTTATACTTGCAGTGTACTTTAATCAGATTGCTTGGGTGTGTTCTCTCTTTGCTCAAAAAGTACTGACAAGTGGTTTCACTGAAATTCACTACTTTAGTAACACCATTTTAACATCTTTTGCCTGCAAAATATTACTCTGTAGGTACTAATGTGCACACACAATAACTGGACGTATGCTGCTTAAAAGTGTTGAGCACGTCAGAGCAAAGGCGATATATTGGGGAGATACAGGCCTCAGTATTCGCCATTCTCTCACACAGTAGTGACGAAGACAGTAGGTATTGTAATTTACAGCTAACCTCCTGGTCAGTGTTTTGATAGTCTGCCATGTCCACTGCTTTTATGACCTTGAGAAGGCCTGAGTCATGCCTTCTTCCTTGCTCCTCCCTCTCCAGAACTGGCACCAGCTGTAAATCCTTCCACAGGGAGTGAGTGTGCACGGGGAGCCAACACCTGCGTCCTTATCAGCCTCAAACACGCAGATTCAAGACAAACAGCCTTTAAAAAAAGACTGTTCCTTTACCCAATAGCAGATTCTCTCACTGAATTTCTAAACGATACAATACTGTCTACATTATGGAGGCAGGGTTATTGATTGCAAATATTGGACTGGGGCAATGATTGCATACTTTCTCTCCACTCCTCTGGTCCTCCATCTCTCTCTATAAATATAAATAATAAATATATATATTTCTCTCTCACACACTCACTCTTTCTCTCTCTCTCTCTCTCTCTCTCTCTCTCTCTCTCTCTCTCTCTCTCTCTCTCTCTCTCTCTCTCTCTCTCTCTCTCTCACACACACACACACACACACACACACACACACACACACAAACACATACTTGGCCCACATCTGAATTCAGACTCAGTGCTTTTAACAGGGTGCTTTTAACACTTTATGGTAAGGGTACATGAATTATCATGAATTCATGCATTAATTAATTAGATTTAATTAATTAATTAATTAATTAATTAAAAAATGAAGATTTATGTATTCCTTAATATCTCATTCATTAATATCATCAGGAATTCACTAGTTCGTAGTCATTAGTGACCTCATACATGAACAGCACATTACCTAAAGCATTAGGTACGGTGGGCACATCATTATGAATTATGATTTATTAAGCATGATCATGATTATTTCTTTTTCTGCCAAAAATGTATTCATCACTGCTCAAATTCTGATTTGAACACAACTTTGCAGTTCACTAAACACATGTCATTATTCAACACTTTAGTTGACGGGCCACAAACATTATGAGCTCATGAGCAAATAACCTTAAATTCGTGTAATCATGATGATCAGGCTTAAGTAATCATAAATCAAAATGATGTACCCACCATACCATATACCGGAATGGGTAACAACACTTTATAATAACTACACACGATTCATCATTTATTAAGCCTTTGTTACTTATTAGTTAATGGTTTGTTCATCATTGGTAATTTCTTGTTCATACATAATTTATCATCAGTAAAGCATGTGTTCACACAGTTATAAATAGTTTGTTCATAGTAAATAAGCCTATCCAAAAAATATGTTTGTAAGTATACTTAATAAATAATGAAACAACCACTTATAAATGAAATAATTTTCATTGCTCCTATGTTAATTCTCATAAATAAAGTATTTGTACACACAGTTATAAATGGTTTGTTCATAGTAAATAAGCCTATATCTAAATTATGTTTATAAATGATTGTTAATACTTAATAAATGATGCAATATTATTTTGTTGATGAAGTAACATGTCCATTATTTAACAGTTGTTACATACACATGCACTAATGATTAGTTAGGGTGAGGATACATATTTTATAAACCACTTCCTAATACTATAATTCATGATTAGCTCAGGATTGACTCAAGATCGACTTCTGGGGAACACCACAGGTCAAGGATGTTGGTGTTGAGGTACATTTGCCGGTGGCAAATGTCCTTTTTGATCCCCTATGGTAATGTAAGTAAAGGCCTTAGGTTCAATAGAGATGTGTACCGAATGTACCGAATGCAGTCTTTAACAGTAATCAACAGTAGGCTTTGTTTGCGTATGGACCATGTTTCAAATTTGAACACACACACTCACACACACACACACACACACACACACACACACTTATTAAGTGGCGTACCACATTTGGCACCTCTTCAAAATACTATTACCATGAGTATCAGCAATATGTGAATGTTAGGCTATCAGTACTGTACTGAAAATTAACTGAACCGTGACATCAACACCACGGTACGTACTGAACCGTGGTATTTGTGTCACACTCCTAGTCCCCAGTTATGCAGAATAAGAATGAGCCTAACTTTGGAATAATAGCAATAAACAATAGAAACAATATGCTTAAATACTGACTAGTAACCGTCGGGTATAAGATATATTTAAACTACTGCTTGTTTCAACACAATTTTTCAGTTTCGGTCTCACAGAGAATAACCTACTGCAGACTCAACAAAGAACCGACCCTCCACACAGTTCTGTGAGGAAGAGAGAAGAAATGTCAGTGCTCATTCATAATGAACGGCGCTGTTATTGAAATTCACTGGCAATGATCATAAGCCGACAGGTAATGTAATGGCTTGTTTGCGATGCATCATTGATTGTGGCGACCAGCAGGCTTACATTAGGCTGAATCATCTCTAATGCATCTATTGATTGTTTTTTATGACCACCATGATTATGCGCTCTGCTTTCTGTTGTTCTTTGCATATTTCAGCCGTGGGATGTATATATACCAGCATTTTTTGTGTCTGTATGCATTACCGGGCAAATGTAAATGTAGTTTATGGTTTTCTCTGGATAACAAAACAGATAAAGTGTTTATGATTCGTGATGCCCTTGATTGCAAAAGCTGCAAGTGAAATGGACCTGAAATGTGAATACTTAACATAAGTGCTGCCTTAATTCACATTTACTGCCCAGCAGTCGTCTACGTAGTATTAGAAAAATGAAATAAATATATTACTAGAGTGGATGTTTTTCTTCTGCATGATTGTTAATGATGTGGCTTGTAGGCTAGTTGTTTGTTTCAGCTTTGTTTCTTTTCATTGGGTGATTAGGCTCCTAGCTTTACTTAGACCCAGCATCAAGGGGGCATAAACACCTGCTAGCATAACCACCTGATAGCATATATATATATATATAGGTTACACTTTACGGTAAGAGTACATGAATTATCATGAATTCATGCATGAATTAATTCATGATTTATGCAATTTATCTTTATAGATAGATAGATAGATACTTTATTGATCCCCAGGGGGAAATTCAAGGTATTGGGTTTTATTGGGTATTTGCACAGATATCCAAGCAATACTTACAAAGTCAACATTTTAAGTAACGGAAAACCTATATTGACATGTGTTGCATTAAAATAGATAAGAAGAATAAAATAACAAACAAACAAATAGTAAAATAAATATAGTGAAGGAGAAAAAACAAAAGAGAGAAGAGAGGGAGGGGGGATGCAGAGCTTAGATGTTCATTTATATGCTAGGTCTGACATTATATTCTATATGTTCTACAATGGGCTGCCACACTTTTTTTTAAATTTCTTATCTGAGCCACCAAGGGAGCATCTCATTCTTTCTAATTTAAGATGTGCCATAACATCGGTCACCCAGCGTCCAAATGACGGTGGGTTAGCTGATTTCCAGTGCAATGGGATGAGTCGTCTAGCCAGCAGAGATGAGAAGGCAATTACTTCCGATTGACCAGTTGTGAGTTCAGAGCCTAAAGGTACAGAATTGACTTTTAAGCACAACTACTTGTTTATAAATCAGTAAATGGAGCAGGACCTAAATACCTATCAGACATGCAGCAGTACACACCTTCTCGACCTCTTAGATCTCAAACCTGTTAGTCAACTCAAAATGAAAAATAACTTTTCATCTCTGTCACTCAGTCACTGTCCCACTGTCACTGTGGAAAGCATTTACAACACTAGTCTGAATTGACATTCAATACATGTTCCGCTGGTCCAATTCCTAACAACACACAATCTAGACTTCCATTATGATCATTCCTCCTTTGGTAAATTACATTTTGATACATTAAAGCTGCAGAATAACGTTTACAGTTGTTTGGCTGCAGGTGTTTTCATTGATCTGTATACTATAATCATAGATCTGTCCATTGGAAAGTTTGTTTTCTCATTACATTAAAACAAATAAACCATTTTGATCAATAGAAGCAGGACTCTGTTGTTGACAATATACATATCACTGACATCAGATAAATAAACACATTACTATCCTGAGAGCACTGCAGGAACACGGCGGGCCAATGAATAAATAATTGGCCAACATTTTGAGTCAATATTGGTCTTTACTACAAAAAATATGTGCCTTCAGTATTCCCATGCTAGACCGCCCTTCATGTTTACATCCTGTCATGTCCTTGGACTTCCTTTTTACCCTTCTGTAGAGTCAAAGAAATTACCTCAAAACTACATGATTTCAGCCTCAACCACACTTCCCTGCTACTGTTTAAAGCAAAGCAACAGTAAGTTCACATCCACCAGCTGATTTCTCCAGTTTACAGCTTTTTGTTAGGTTTGATATGACTAGCGGTAATGTATGATTTGTCTTTTTTCTTGGTGCTGATCATTATGGACTCCCCTTTGGTTCTAAGGAGGTATTGCAATGCTGATAGGTGTCCGTGAGGTCTATGAGGAGAACCCTTTGAATGTTCTGAGGAGCTCTGTTTTTCCAAAAGTGCCTTTGGTAAGCATTTATTCAATCCCCGCAGAATAGCGGCTCCCTGTCATTGCCAGTAGGAGGTGTGGGACTATGGCAACACACATATCTCCAATTGAAATGCAAGTCACCATGACTCACCCTACATAGACCAAACTGTAGACGGCTACTGCCACCTTCTGGGCAGTCTCTGGGTTACAGTAACAGAAGACTGAACACAACATCTCTCTACACGTCTTTGCAAATTCCACATCTTTTTTTCTTGGATGACTTTACACACCCGTAGGCTGAATGTAAATTTTGGCAGAGTCGTTAATGCAATACATTCTGAACTCTGGTAGTGGAGTATTTAACATATACACACAGCATACCAACATACTGGCCACATACCTAATTAAAACTAGCCTGTTCGGCTTGCTCAACGTGAGCTGCATCTGGACACTGGAGCGGCTCTGGAGCAGGGATGGATTACTGCACGGGCCTACCGGGCCCAGGCCCAGGGGCCCAAGGGGTCAGGGGGCCCTGAAGCCCAAGCCTTTGCATGGAATCATTGCCTCAATATCAACACATCAGGATGAAGGCTATGAATCTGATTAAATTTAGTATTGGCCATCCCCAAAATGCACCAGAATACAGGAAATCACATCAAAAAAATGTAACATTTTCTGGGGGAGAACCCCCCCCCCTCCCACATATACGACAATAAGTGGGGGGCCCTTAATACATCTGGGCCCAGGGGCCCGAAAGTTCATAATCCGCCCGTGCTCTGGAGCCAGCACTTTGCACCCACATGTGGATGAGCCCGTAATGGCCGCTCTCCAGCGCCACTGCTTCGTCCACATCGGAGTTCCCACCACCACAAGGCAATCAGAGTGCGCTGTCTCTCTGTCCTTCGAGCGCGTCTCCTGTCCCTGGAGAGGCTGCATTATACAGACCACTCTCCAATTAGGATTAGCCCGAGGCCAGCATCGTTCTCCAGCAGATGGCCAAAATGAAGACAAATTGTGTGCAAGAGACTTATGCAAACAATGGTGGTGGTGGTGTGTGTGTGTGGGTCGTAGGGTGGGGTGGGCATCATGTTACAAGAAAGCAAAACATGGTCAAGTCAATGGAGGTGATGCAAGAGTTCAGCCAACAAACTGCTCTTTAAAACTGAAGCCGTCTGACTCACTCAGCCCAACAGCTAAAAATTTTTTTTTAAGTATTATGTATGACAATAGGTTTGTGAAGGTCATTGTATAAGGACAATGAAGTTTAACTCAAACAGAACACAGTGTCAGCAATGTGTGTCAGTGCATTACATATTTTAACCACTGGGTGGCAGAAGAGAGCCTCTCCAAGCCTACTCCCAAATTGAGTTTTGACTCCATTCTGGAGGTGATGTCAGATATTATGACGGCTGCTGCAATTAACCCACTTCTGCACTGACTTATTGTTAGTCTAATCCAAATTATTAATGGCAGTCACAGTCAAAGCATGCCACAGAAAGTGGTGGCAATTAAAATCAGACATCCACACACCTCTGTCACCCAGATTCTGCACACCTTTCCTTTGTTCAGCTGGGAAGAAAAGAACATACGGTAGAAAGACAGATGTGTGTGTCAAAGGAGGAGTCTGTGGGCGTTCGTCATGGAATAAAGCTACAGTATATGACTGTGTTAATGATGTACACATTCAGCGCTGAATTCTGAGAGTCAGTCTTCAAACAGACTGTATTTGCTGTAGTTTTGAGGACATGAAAGGCTGTCGAATGAAAGAGGTGAACCTTCCCTGAACTTGATTTCATGAGATATGCTGGGACACTCACAGATTGCTAATACTGTCTTTCTCTCTTTCTCTCTCTCTGTCTTGTCTCATAGGTCTCTCTACTTTCCATTCAACACACTGCTGATCACAACCCCCGACTGTTGCTTCCCTCCAAGGAATTTCAACTGGCTCTGCCAACCCTACACACATGCAATCCAGACTATTTCAATTTGTAGTTCCGCAATGGTGGCATGATCTACCAAGTGCTACCAGAGCGGTAGCGCCCCCTCTCTATTTTCAAGAGGCTCTTGAAGACCCAACTCTTCTAAGAGCATCTTCTCTCCTAACACATCTAACAACCCAAGATGCACTTACCATACATTATTTCTTCCTATCTTCAACTTCCATCTTCTACATCCTTCTCCCTCAACCTCCGACTACACGTTGACTAGTACTTCTACACTCTCATCCTCTGATAGTCTTTTGGTATTTTAATGTAGTCTTTATTGGGGGCAGCCGTGGCCTACTGGTTAGCACTTCAGACTTGTAACCGGAGGGTTGCCGCCGGTTTGAACCCCGACCAGTATGAACGGCTGAAGTGCCCTTGAGCAAGCCACCTAACCCCTCACTGCTCCCCGAGTGCCGCTGTTGGGATAAATGCAGAGACCAAATTTCCCTCACGGGATCAAAAGAGTATATACTTATACTTATACTATATTGTTACCTTAGGTTTCCTTTGAAATGTAGCTTGAATGTTGATCCTCATTTTATGTTGCTTTTCTTTTCTGCTCATTCTAAGTTGCTTTAGGAAAAAGCGCCTGCTAAATGAATAAATGTAATGTTGCAGTAAACCATTATATTTCATGGCAATTCCACGCAAAACCGTCACATCACATCCATAACGCCAACACAATGTCATCATATTTAGTTGCCGTTATGGACGTAACAGTTTTGCGTGGAATTGCCCTTCAATATAATTTCACATTCTGTGTGTATGTGTGTGTGTGTGTGCATTTGTGTGTGCCTGTGTGTGTGTGTGTGTGTGTGTGTGTGTGTGTTCACATATCTGAATCCCCACTACTGAAAGGCTACAGACAGAGGCGTATGTCAGCAGAAATGCCAGGCCAATCATACAACACAAGAAAATATTCCAAGACCATATGAATGCCTGTAGACTCAAATATGGATTAAGCACCCAAAGTCGTTGCCAGTTACCAAAGCCTTCTGTTTAAACATTACAAGCCTCAAATAAATCCCGCCATCTCAAATCTATCTGTACAACCAGAAGGTTCATCCCTTTAAGGGGCTATCTTATCAAATTAGGCCCCTGAGTCAAATCTTTTTGGTAAATATTAACTAATCATTTTAGTCACCTTGCTGATTTTTGAACAGGTTCGGTTGAGAGTGATGGTGTATTGTCAGTCCAAACGGGGGGAAAGGGGAAGAGAGTGAGAGGAAATGATCCATAGCTGCTTTTCTTTTCTTTCCTTTCTGTCCTCACACATAAATCAGACGCTGAGGGGCTTTGAATTGACATGCCTGTTGACTTTGGTGGAACCTAGTTTGGAAAAAGAAAGAAACGAACATCCATATGAACTCTTTGGATGCTGGGACAGTCTTGGTGTTGACATGCGTGATCAGTCCCAGAACCTCTCCAGAGATGATGCAGAGCTCCAAGCAGACACCCCGTCAATCACTCGAGAGATGCAGACCTCGTGCGCTCTTTTACCATGACAGACCTGTGGCTACGTCTCAAAGCCCCCCCCCCCCCCCCCCCCCAACTCCCCAACTCCCATCTGCACGTCAGGCGTGGCGTAAGGGCACTTTTCGCAGGGAAAGGAAAAAAGGAGTGTGTTTTTTTTTCAGCGCTGCGGGATGGCACGTCCGAGCGTCTGTGTTTGCCGACTCCTGGAGGACACACTCCAGAGATGGCGCGCACGGAATGGGGGCGGGGGGGACCCGGCCAGCGCCCGCCGCTGCCCCTGTTGCATTTGGCAGGCCGCTGCCCGGGCTTCCTGGAGCCAAGTCCACGGGGGCCGAGCGGGGACGCCACGGAGTGTGAGAAAGTCATCCACTCCGCTCTGTGCCGCTCCACTCAACGCTTCACTCCGTCTCCACCACCTCTGCCTCTGCCTCCGCCTGGGTACTTTTCCACTGGGAGAGCAGCCGTTCTGCAGGAAGGAAAGAATGCGTCTTGACTCCCTGGCCTCCAGGGTACCCACCGTGGGACGCGGAGTAGGATGCACTGTGGGAACGTTCAACCCCAGCATCCCTCTGCAGGGAATCAGCAGCCCCATTCAGCTGGGGCACACAGCTAGGGTCAGCGGGGGTCAGAGGGAGTAAGGTGGTAGGCAGGACACAGGTGGCAGCAAATGAGTGGAGGAACAGAGATGTACTCTGCCCTGGCAGTCTAGTCGGCCCTGCTTGCTCCTGATGGTCCAGCTGAGTGGAGGTTGGCACGGCCGTGCGCTGCCCGCTCATCTCAGTGCAGACCCGCTAGACTAAACTAAACCCCCCCTACAAAGCACCCATCCACAGGAGACAGGAGAACCCCCCCCACCCCAGCCTCCCAAATTTCCCCTGCCGTGCCCTTTGACCTCTACAGCACCGAACCCCCATCATCAAGCAGTTCTCTCCCACCCCTCGGAGCCCCCCCCCCCCCCACACCCAGTCGGCCGACCCCTAAAACAAGCCCTAGCTTTATCACGGGCCCCGGGCAGCACTGAGCCTGGCCCTTCCCTCAGACACTTGACCCCGGCCATACAATGTCAGACTGTGTGAACCAGAGTCTGGATAATAAAACACATCGCAGTCTTTGTTATTCTTCCACCCCCTTGACACCACCTCCTCCAAAACCAGTGCCAGATCACCCACTCTAAACACACGGTCGGCAGAGAATGAGTCCTTAGTTTCTGGTGGCAGGGAAGTGCATGTGTGTGTGTGTGTGTGTGTGTGTGTGTGTGTGTGTGTGTGTGTGTGTCTATGACACAGCTTTTATCACAAGAGAGCTTAAGCCTTTGGCCCGTTGTTTATTTACCCTTCAATTTGGACCTGTCCCTACTCCTTGATGCCATTTCCCTCTGTGGTGTGTGTGTTTGCATGTGTGTCTGTGAATGTTTTTGTTTTGGGAAACTGAATATGGCTTTCTAATTGGCCTGCAACAAAGCATCTTTGAGAAAGAGAGCGAGAGAATGGGAACTCTAAAGGGAATGCCAAATAATCCTTTAGTTTCAAAAAAGGCACCATCAAAAGGCAAAGCATTTTTCAAGAATAAAAAGAAGTCTTATCGACGCTCAAACATTACATAATCAGTGCTTATAACACTAACAAACCAAAACAAGTATTGTGTGAACTGTGTGGGTGACAAATAGGAATACAACTTTAATTTGTACGTTTGAAAATTAATGAACATGCAATGCACAAGTGTTTTAATATGTTACTGAAAAAAGAACGTCTCAATATCTTTTTGAAACGCTCTTTGTTTTCATTGTCTGGGTGCCACTCCTGAATACATCTCTCAGCCACCAGGGGGCAGTAAGCATGTGCGTGTGATGGCGAGTGCTCTTTGTTCTCCTTTGTCTCAATGCATCATCTTTAAGTGTCTGGGGCCGACTAGAGCCTCTTTTCTCCAGCTCACCCAAAAACACCCCCAGCAACTCCCACTGTCTTTCCAGAACGTTCACTGGGTCATTTAGTCACTGTCACAGAAAGTGCGTGAGTGAAGGATACATCTCGTGGCAATCAAGGGACTATTTACTGGTAATTGAAAGCTCCAAAGTGCCCCCCCCCCCCCCCCAAAGAAAAAAAAGACAGTTCCTCGAAATGGCATCTGCAGTGATTCCTAAAAAGCTGTCATTCGAGCTAGCCCCCGTTATGAATCCAAGGGAAGAATGAACCACAGCTGGACCCGTATACTCCATAACAACAGAGCATAATGGGAGAGAAAATTTGTGGCAGCTTTGAATTTGAGTCACTGTCTGTTGGCTGGGAGGAGGTGGAGATTTTGTGCAGCGAGTATTTATATCCTCATCAGGGGCTTCTAAAAGAACAAATCTAATACCTGGGAACCCTGTCAGGGAAAATTAGAAACTGCTGTTAATTGTTGCTCGTTATCTTGCCAGATGTGGCCTTAATGAGTGTTTACTGACAAGGTGAGAGAGTGGAGTGGCGTGCCACGCTGACCCACTTAGTCATGTCACAGTATGGAGAGAAGAAACCCCCATTCATAAGAGAGTGAGAGAGAGAGAGAGAGAGAGAGAGAGAGAGAGAGAGAGAGAGAGAGAAAGAGATGGAGAGAGTTGTGCATCAAACAACATCTGTGATGTTGATGCACTCCTCACCTCAGCCAGTCAGATGTTCATTGATAGCTCGCAGTTGCAGCAACTCTCTCTCTTGGGCCATGGGCTGCATGTTGATTATGTCGTAAAAAAGCTCCTACACTCCCCGTTTCAACCAGAGTTTTTCAGTCCTGCGGTATGTAAAAGGGGTCAACTTTGTGCTCCTTCCTCCCAGAAGAGTATTTTTCAGTCACCTCAGGGCAAACGCTGCATGAAATACTCTCTCTTGATAGCACGTTTGAGTGCCTAATTAGTCTATTCTACACTGGCTTTCCGTTTGGCGAGCATGTAGATATTTTGGCAGCGAAGCAAAAGAGCTTAAATGAGTGTATTGATTTGTTATTTTCTTCCCCTTTCATTTTTACTGCTTTCATGAGAAGCACACTTTAACTTTAGGGAGAACAAATTAGGAGAAAGTTAATACCTCTGTGGGAAAGCTTGCTTAAAAAATAAACACGGAACATACTGTAGGTGAAAACTGCTCCCACCACATAGAACAACATATCCCCCCTTCCTGTGACAGCGCAGAGCCATTTCAAATGGGTTTCTCTTCTGTTCTCTTACACGCGAGTGATTGGTGTGTTATGGGTGGATGTCTGTCTAACAGGGCAAAGGATTCTTGCTGCAGAGTCTGGGGGGAGAAGTCTGTGCTATCAAGCTAAATGAAAGCAGAGCCGGATGAACCAAGCCCATCTCTCTGTATAGACAGCCCAATGTTATTACTGACATTACGTTTAGCTGGAGGAGACTGGAGAAGCTCAGTGTGGATGGAAACACACAAGGCGTAACACCGGATACAGTATGTGATTGCAAAAACAATGATGCTGATTATATTTAAAAGCAAAAATAAAATGTAACAAGAATGCTTTGAAATTCAGAATTGAGAAACATGTGGTGATGTCCAGTGCCATGTCATTTTATTTTGTCTGACTTACATGAAATAAAAAAAAGTGTGAACAGAGAGAGGAGAGAAAAACGGGTGTTGGTGTGTGTGTGAGTGTGTGTGTATGTTTGGGGTGGAGGGTGTTGAGCAGTGAAACATGCCTGTTTCATATTCAGAAAATAGACGGCATAACAAGCCCTGCCAGCCACTTCCATGACATTAGAGGGCTCATAACAACACAGCTCGCCAGGAGCAGAGAGGAAGAAAGAAAGACAGAGAGCGAGGAGAGTTGGGGAGCGGAGGAGAGGAGAGGGGGAGATGAAGGAGAGATAATTGGACTGGAGCCAGTACAGTTTCATTGTTACTCATGAGCCCAGACTTCTCAGTGCAGTCTAGACATGGCTCGCTCACTCGCTCGCTCACTCACTGCTGCTGCAGACATCAAGACCTACACTGTGTCTGTCTTTTGTAAACAGGCTACAGTGAATCTTGTCCATTTGTAACCTGCTGACTCACTCTGACTGTTTATGTGTGTGAATTAAAACGACGGCTGCAGGAGGGCACTGTGAACTGTTCTATGCGTCGCTCACTCTTCTTTCACCCAACCTCACATTTCCCCCCCCCCACCCCAAGGCAGAACGTGTCCATAAAAAGGCAGCAAAGTCGGAGGTTCCTCTCTTGAAAAGGTTAGCATACAGTGGAGGTGGCAATCTGTGGCAGATCGACCGATTCCCAGCGATGCCCGCTCTCTGAGCGACGCCTGACCTCGACCGCTGAAAGCCTGTCTCCCTCCGTCGAACCTTATATGTACACAGCCTCTAGCTTCTTCTAATAACATTCAATTATTCCCACACTTATTTCTTGCTCACGCCACCCCCTGGATGTGGTGACTAAGATGTGATGGGTCTGGTGTCAGAGAGTGGCGAGTTCCTTTGGAGAATGATAGATAATGGAGCAGGAGTGGTCCGGGCATTCGGGCGGGCGTGGAGGTTCGTCAGACTGGTGTGCCACACTCTGTGCCTAATGTAACAGGTCTGAATCACTGTGTGACCATGGCGTTGAATATAACAGAGTGGGCCCCGCGTCGCTCCAGCTGAAGGCAGACGGATGGCACTGGCAGCTGATGAAACAGACTCAAAGAGCGGGAAATTATGGAGGAGGCAGCATGTGTCCTCCCCCCCGCAGTCTTCCCATTTTGCCACAGAAATCATTTGCATTTGCTCAGAGAGAAGAAAAAATCCCCCTTTCCTCTCTCTCTCTCTCTCTCTCTCTCTCACACACACACACACACACACACACAATGAACACCACAATCCTTCAGAGAGTGCTGGGACTTGCGTTTGATCGGTCCCTTGCCTTAACAAGGCCAGGTCCTAATCTACAGTCTCACACTTGTTACGCTCAGAACACCCGTCCGTACGGCGGGTTACTAATCCCGAAGAATGCACATCGTCCTACGCGGAATGGGCGGAATGACAAAGTGAAGGCTTTACTCTCAGAACTTACACGAGACAAGAACAGTCAAATTCAGGTCAGAGTCGGAAGACTGCAGTAATGTGTGCGGAAAAAACGCGATGCCAATGAGGCGTCGTAACAGGGAACGGGAAACTGGGTTATCACTCATTAAGGCACAGTCAGATTAGAAATACTGTCGTTGACCTCAGACTTACCTCTCCACAAGAACTCGAGGAAGGAGCTATGAGCAAAATGTAAGAACCCATTTTGTTAGAGACATCCACATATGAAACCCATACAAAACTTCAACAAGCTACTGTTTCCGTAGTGAAAGTCTGAAAACTAAGCAAGCAAATGAAGCTGTATCATTGTAAATGTTGGGCACAATGTTTACATGGGTCTTCAACATTCTGACAGTTTGCTATGATATGACCTATTTCAAAACGGAATGTGAAGCTGGTAAGGGGCAAATTTATTTCCACTGTTCAGAGACCAGAAAAAAAATGTTGGCCATTAAATTTACCCCCTCCCACGCACAAACACATGTGGTCTTTAAAAAGGTGGAATATTCTCTCTAACTTGCCAGAGGTAAGAGAGACCTGTTCAGTCAGTTAATGAAAGCCAGTAACATGCATTAAAACCAATTATTACAAGCAGATGAAAAGAGATGCTACATTTTTGGTCAGCCCAGGCTGGTTTTTATAGCGGACTGCAGCTCACCCTGACTCACTGCCCTCAGCACCTGTTTTCAGTAAGCCTCCGGTGGGACGCAGGAGCAACGCCTCTGTTTGCCTGACCTTTCTCTCCCCGCATCCCACCGAGTGCGTTTAATGTAAAGGGGCACTGCGAGACTGCACCCCTGCCCATTGCGTACATACAACCAAGAAACACACATTGGGGGCCTTGGGCTCAAAATAACATTCCTCTCCTCACGCACATGCTGTGGTCACTTCTGACTCCATTCCTCTACACCTCAGAATTATGCCATGTTCCCCTGGAACTCATAACAGAACCCATGTTCTCCAGCTCACAACAGAACCCACATCCTCCATTAACTACCCCCATTACCTATAATCCTAGAGTTGGGTTTGCCTCGGACTAATCCAACTGACCTCAATATCACATGATTGCATATGCACTTTTTTCATATTTCAAGTTGAATTTGCTTTAGTTTGCATATTTATTAGAAGTCAGATCCTTGTAGAATTCCATTTAAATGAAATTTTCCCTCGATCAAATTTGCTTTTAGCACTTAATCCCTGAGTATAGGCATCAGACAGAAATTTATTCAAAGGCTCTAAAATAAATGGAATATGAGTCTTATATCAGTGTTATACCTTGATTAAATACAATAATGTGCTATAAGAGACATATTTATTTACTCTAAGACACAGTGCGTGTATATGAAGCACCTACTGTAGGTATCCATTTTTCTATTTCAGTGAAATTCTGGAATCTACTGTCCTGCTTCAGAGAAATGAGTTCAAGTTCAAACATTGACATGTGTTTTGAGCTCTGTGATGCCAATATGCCACAAAGGTTTTTTTTTTACATATTCTTATTCTGTGACAAGTTAATAAGGTGAGGAAAGGTGTTTCTTGTAGTTGTATGCATTATATCCAGGGATATAGTGGAGGCTAAACGCAAGTCAATGCAGTTTACCCATGTCTGACATTTCAGAAATAGAGTTTATCCATCTCTTATTACAGTTTATCCACCTCTCAAAAGAGTTTATTCACCAATTGCAACTTTTAACATTTAAAAATCACACTGTTTTATCCACATTCACAATACACTCATCAACACTCTAGGAACCATTTAATGCCACTGGTGTTGTTATAAACATTGGACAATAACCTCCACCATCATCAAACATGTTCTTAATGCCTCTTTAAAAAATCTGATACCGCATGGCGCAGTCCACCCTACTGTGATCACAGAATTCACAGTTTACCCACCTCATATGTTACCACTACACCCCTGATTATATCTAAATAGGCATGTTCCACTTATCAATAAAACTCTATGGAATTCTAAAACCTTCAACCTCAATATCTCAGAACTACTCAGAATGCAGTAAGAACCCTATAATTCTAAGGGGATAAGATAGGGAGTATAATCTTGTACATCTAGTAGTCGGAGTAACAATAACAGTCATAGTGGTGGTAGTAGTAGTAGCAACGGTAGCAGCAGTACAGATTTGTCCATTTAGCCTAATGATTTTAGACTAGTCATTTAGACTAATGATTCCTGAAATTAATAAATGAGTGAACAAACTTGGTGAAGGAATGCACACCCTGACCATGATGAAGGCTATTGCTGAAAGGTCGGTTATGAATGAATAATGAATAGAGATAAGAGTGTGTGGCTAATCTCACTTTATTAATTAATAAATAAATGACTTATCACAGCTGGCCCACAGTTCTTCTGCTGAGCTAAAACTAACACTCCTGATCCCCTGCCATTGAGTTTGTCAGAGAAAAATATAGCGATTTTAAAAGGAAATAATTCTTGGCTAATATATTCAAAGCTTAAATTGGGATGTTACAACTGCTACACTCAAGAAATTGAATTGTGAAAAAGACTCCAACTTCTCTCTGACAGAAAGCACCGATGAAGTGAAATGCCACCTCTGAGGGTGTACAATGCAATACCCTGTTATCACTACTACTGTTGAAAGTGACCTTTCTGTTTCAAAGAGGAGCCCTCTTCTCTCCCTCAACAGACACGTCTTTAGAAGAATAACACAAACAGGAAGTTCCCATTTATATGGCCGCTACCTAAACCTAATCCAAGACTCCTTCCTCTTTATATGTCATATGGTTTTGATTTGGCTGCACCGTGAGACATGCCGTGTTAGCTGCACTTTGCCAAGAAATACTTTTCCTATTCGCTTTACTTCCTTGGGCAAATATCAAGGACTTTAAGTTTAGAAAGGAGGTTGGGGGAATTGCGGGGGGGGGGGGTGCAGGGGTTGACGGATGGGGGGGGGGGGGACTGGGGACAGGAGGAGTGGGCGAGAGGAGAGGGCTAAAGAGACGGAGGAGGCCCGGCGAGCGCAGCAGCCGTGTAAACATGCTCTCTTGTGGGCCAGCGCGGACCCAAGGTGAGGCTGCCGGGCCGTGGTGGTGTGTGTGCGAGGGGGCATCTGGCTCTGATTAGGGCTCCATGTCATCAGCACAGGGACGAAGCGGCGGCCCCCCAACACCCCCCCCCCCCCCCCCCCCACACCAAACCCACTCCGCTCCAACAGTATTAGATTCCACAGAAACAAATTAAGCCTCTCTCCCCTTTCACCCACTCCCCCCGCCTCTCCTTCTCTCTACCTCCTCTCTCTCTCTCTCTCTCTCGCTCTCTCTCCCAGAGAGTATTGTGCTTTCCACTGACTGAGGGACATTACAGGAGGCATGGGATGCCAGGAAAAATAAAACTGCAGGCCGTTTCGGAATGTAGGAAAACGAGCCTCCTGCCAAGGAACAAAGAGTGGTAGTCAGGCCATCTGCGTGGACCACTGTGCGGGGGGACCGCTGACTTCACCACGGGCCCCAAAAAACATGCGTCCTCCTCACCAGCCGAAACTCTGCAGGGGGGCCTCATGCAGGTGACCATCAGGCCATGAGTGATACAGCACAGCGGCTTGCATAGTTAACGTCTCATCACTGTCCAATACGAAAATCATGAGCTGAGAGGAAAGTTAGGGAAATTGTGGCCGTTTGATTTTTTAAAATGCTCTGGGCCAGTGTTGCATGAGATCCCAAGCATTAAAAAAAAAATAAAGAGCCGAGAGCTTCTAAACCACTCTGAGCTGTTTTGGCAGTGGCAGTGACATTTCGTGCAGTGAGTCATCCCTGATGTACTTTATCAACAAATCTTACATCAGGTCAATGACATTATCGCTGACAGTAGTCAGCACATCTAATTTAAACCAGATCCGTGTCCACAGTGCTCGCTCTGAGAAAAGACGAGCATTGCAGCGCGCAGGGTGTGAAATTAGTTGACTCCTTTGTGCGAGGAGAGGAGGGGGCCGCCGGTAGATGTAATGAAAATGTGTGTTTGGTAAAAATGGAGCATCATTAAAATTCATCGCAGACCTTCCTCGTCGACAGAGCTAATTGGCCAGTGGCCCTCTCTGCTGTGACATTACAGAACATTTTAAATGGCTGCTTTGGCTCACTCCTTCTGCATTGCCGAATGTCCAAAAATGTCTTCATAAAAAATAATAATAACAAAAAAAAAAACGAAAACGAGATACAAAACCTGAGAGAATTTAGCTTAATTAACTACCGTATCAGTTCCACTTGCTCTGGCTGTGGTGTCAATCTCTCTCTCTCTCTCTCTCTCTCTCTCTCTCTTTCTCCCTCCTTCCCTCCCTCCTTCCTTTCCTCTGTCTCCCTCACTACTGTAGGTCTAACAAAAGGATGTCATCCCGATGACAGAGCATTTCAGGTTTTTCAGTGTGATTGGCAGGGGAAGTCACAGTTGATTAGTTGAAACTCTGTAAGGGGGAGGTCACGTTGTTATGGTCCACGTGAATCACCAACACAGTGTCTACAAGAGTTTAAAAAAGAGCTGACCCAATTTCAGTGAAGAGCAATTTACGTTTCACTAGTGTACACTGTTTGTCTTCAGAGGGACAATTTGAACGATTTCTCCCTTCAACATCTGTTTATTTAAGTGATGTCAGAACAAGCCGCTGAGTGAATGTTTGTGACTGCGCAGTTTAAAAGTAAATTAGGCTTGTTTGTGAAGTAGGCCAAGAACTCAATCAAAACGCTGGAAATGCTAAATAAAATTGTGATCATTTTAGAAGTACTAGCCAGAGGTCAAGTAAGGAAAATGTTGAAAAGCCAAGCAGAACAGCACACAAGCGTGCGCGCACACACACACACACACACACAGAATGTGAAATTATATTGAAATATAATGCTTTACTGCAAAATTACATTTATTCATTTAGCAGGCACTTTACTTGTATAATACACATATGTGCACACACTCTAAACCCAGATTTAGTTGTAATAAATATGTTAGGTGGTCACTACTAATGTTTGTGTGTTTTGTGAAAACTCTGTCATAACTAAAAGAAATGAGTTGATTGTACTGTTTAAGTGAAATTTACTGTGCACTGATCATGTTAAGCAGAGACAACGATAAATGTTATGTTTTTGCAAGGCAGAGGAGGGGTCTAATAAAAATTCTGCCCAACCGTTCTCAGTCCACACAGACATGAATGACTCCATGCATCTTGCTGCTGTGACAAATAGGCTACTACATTAAATGGTGGGTGAACTTTCTGATGAACTTGTTGAAAAATTAAAATTCTGATGAAATAACCGAAAATTATGTTCAGTTTGACCAATAGTTAGCTGAATGTTTGTTAACTTACAACCGGAGAAAACTAAGGTAACATTAGCTTCGTTGTTAGCATGCTAGTAGTCTTTCGGACAGTTAGCTTATGGTAGCTTCCAATGGGTGTGTATGGCAGATTATAACAATATCACATATGTTTTCGTGTAAATATACTTGTCTTGGTGCTACTTAGTTTAATTCAGACTTCATCATTGAAATTGGTGTTTCTGTCTGTAGACAGTTTTAGCTAACCATAGCAGCACATGTTGGTTAGCTTTTGGCTAATGTTAGCCGATGTCCATTTACCCATTTGTTGCATTCATAGGTGATATAGCAAACTTTTATTTTGAGTAAATGAACTAAAAGTTTGTTTTCTTATGTTCTTTTTTTATAGGTTCTTCATCTACAGTGGATGTGGAATATTTATGAGTTTAAATGTTGTTTGTTTATGTTTTATCAATAACTAAAAGGCATTCTTATACATTGTGATGAATTTCTCTTCAATTTTTAATAAAACAATTAAATTAATACAGTAGCCTAATCTTAAAATAAAAAAAAAAAACAATAGGCCTATCTACAGAACTTAGTTCATATTTTAATGAGCTTTTAACATGCATTTTAACCTAGTTATTTTATACAACTGCAACTTCTGAAACAACAATTTAAGTGAACTAAAGATTTTGAGTAAAGACTACTAATGTAAGCTTAATTTGTCTACAGCATCAACATAATGTTGTTAGTTGACACAACTAAACCTGTTTAGTTTTATGTTTTGTAAAAACTAGAATGGTTTAAGGCAGAGGTCTCCAACCTTTTTGGGAATGAGGGCTACCTGAAGACCCGAAATCAAATGGAGGGCTACTCATGTAAAACAAACATACCCTCACCCCTTTTTTGCAAGGGTAGTCCTCCTAAATAATAGGCCTATGTGATTTTTACTTTTAAATTATCAATATTGTGCAGGCCTTTATATATTAAGCAACTGTATTTTCAAATTTAATATCAATAACATGCATGGGGAATCTAATCTTTTTGTGCAATTAATAATTTGGGTTACAATTTGTACCTAGCTTATACCCACCCACCATTATGAATTCAGGGGTTGTTTAAGTTCTGATTTCAGTGGACAATTCGGTTTTAACATTTCAATAGTAATCGCCCACACCACCCTAACATATGAAAACTCCTTTTAAAGTTATTGCACACCTGAAATGATCCATGATCTGACAAAAAAGGGTAATGCACAGTCCTGCTCAGTCATGCATGCTAGTGACCCTTTCAAGAGAGTTCCATTATCAGCATCATAGTTGGCCCCACAAGACTTCCTTTTTAACATTCCATATGTTATCTTAATGCAGAGGAAGTAGATTGGGGTCCAAATAGAACGTTCAAGCATTGTTTTTGTTTTTATTGTTGAAAGGGTCTATAACATTTTGCTATTATACGGCAGTTGCCTACGGAGGAGAAAAGGCCTGTGAGCTAAAGCAATTGTTTTTCAGTCCTTGAACAATCATGCAAGAACCGTATTTGACGAACATGGAATTGCCACAGAACTTTTGCAAAGATATGCTTCCATTGGCTACACCAGACAAGCAAGTTTTCCCCCCTTTACTGTCTATGCGTGCGAGCAGCGTGTATGCGCTCCGCTTCCATTGTTGTTTAAAGATTGAATGGGAAACGGATTTGGAGCCAAAGGCTAAAATTTAACGCAGCTACAATTTGTAAGGTATCACCAATATCAATGTTACAGATGTATGGCTACATACATACATTCTTAAAATGGTTCTGGTCTAGACTTAAATATCTATTGAAAACTTCACAATGGAGCGTGTTTTTAGAGCGTGATCTGCAGGCGACCTGTTGGCTATTTTTAGAAAGTGCGCTGGGGTCGCCTCATAGCCGTCCCGCGGGCACCGTGTTGGAGACCACTGGTTTAAGGCAATCAGTTTCCACGCAATTTTCTAGTAATGACAACTAGTTCGGCTTTAGAGTGCATACACACTCACATACACACATACATGCACACACCTTAAGCCATGCAGTTATACAATGGTACATCAGTTTTCATATTGATAAAAGCCTGAGGTGCCTTCAGAGATGACGCACATAGCGCAGCAAATAGTTAACACAAAATTGGAGATAGACTCAGTAAGGCCCGCTTGAAGCAGTCCTGTGACTGGGCAACGCATTTGTCCAATTTCTCAGAAAATATCCGTGGACAGATGTAGCACTTCTGCAAGCCAACTGCTGCAGGGCTGGAACACATTCGTGTGGATAACAAGTAATAAAAGTGGATATGAACAAATAAACTGTGAGTAAATTTCATCTCCATGACATTTCTACAGGAATAGCTCTTCGTCCCTGCAGAGGAGGCGCCACTTAATAAAGGAGGACCCTAATTGCTCTCCATATGAGGAGCCAGGAGTAGCTTTCAGCTGGAGAGAGAGAGGGAGGGAGGGAGGGAGAGAGAGAAAACAGCTTGATGCTGGCATTATTCAGCCCCCCTATTCTATGCACAGGTGTTCAGAGGCAGGCTGGTGAAAAATATAGAGAGAACCAGAGCTGTCCCTGCAGTCTGGGACTGGAGTCTGAAAAAGCATCACAGCTGACTTGCTTTCATATCAGATGCATGTACAGAACATATCACAAACATGTATATCATCAAAGTCTCAGGCAAATAAAAGGTGGTGTTGGTGGTGGTGGGGGGTGGAGGGATGACAAAGTGATTGGCTCTCTAGCTGGCACTTGCTTTTGAAATGCCTATACAAATGATGGATTATGGGTGGATATCCAGGTTTTACACAAATCAAATTATTCTGTTATGGCTCCAAATAACGAGCATAACAAAATGAGAGACTGGATGTTCTGAACGAGCATAAATGCTGGCAAAGAAGTAAAAAGCACCACTAAAGAAACACAATGAATTACACAGCATTTCCTCTGGGCAGCAGGAGCTCTTATCCATGAATCTTTAGGATTAAGGTTAGGCACATTTATATTTTTGTTTACACAAATGTATAAAAAGAGTTGAGCAATCTGAGTAGGGCACTTAACTCTCACTCAGCCTGTGCCTTTCTGTCATAATAAGTATAATCTTGTTACTCGCATGTCACACCATTGTGTGTTTGCGGTCATGATCCACTGCTGTTGATTCCATCAAGTTTTTGCAGTGCACTGAGCCTAACCGAATGCAAAATCACTCATACATGATGATCACTAAAATTATACATATATTCTTTATGTCTCATGTTTTCAATGATTAAATAGCAGTGTTGCAATCTCGCTGTTTCTCAGCATTCTCTGCAGTCTCATTCAATCCTGGTCCATGTGTGTCATTAATCTAGAAACATTTTCACGGGTTGTTAAGTAGGTCGGTGCCAGTCGCTTTGTGCTGCTGGCAAATTTGGACAATGCGTGCAGGTGCCAGCATCTGTCTACTAGTTCAAAACACAACACTCCTCAGAGAAAATGCCTGCACGCTCGCTGTCTTAATCAAGCTTGCTAAATAATCTTCCAAAGCCAAAATGTGGGTGTTTGTTTGGTTGGAGCCTACAGTGTATTGGCAAGTGTCAAAGCACAGGATTTAAATACAAATGTTACCGCCAAACATGCTGCAGTACTGATAGGATTTTTTTTTAAGAAGGTCAATTGAGTTCCCCACTTGCGCTTCCAGAAAACAACGATGTTCAAAAAGATATGTGAGCTCAAGACAGAATGTCAGAATGTGTTTTTCCATAACATCCTTCTCATGGCTGTGGAGGAAACATGAATCAATTCAACTGTCATTATTAAATATTTGGCATGAATGGCACCACTTTCCACAAACATGCTAAAGCTATGACAGGTACAGAAAAAGGATCCATGAAAGTATATGTGATGTTACTGTTTCTAAAGCAAAAAGTGAGTGAAAGAGATATCAAAACATGTCTATCAGTGTGTGCGTGCGTGTGTGTATGTGTGTGTGTGTGTGTGTGTGTGTTGCGTTTTTAGACCGAGACAGAAGGGAAGTACTTATACTTGAAATAGGATGTGTGTACGATCTCTACATGGACATGGCTTTTAATGACAAAATCATGAAGTACCAACCCATACAGACAAAACTATGTGACCTAGGATATCAGTGCAAGCTAGTGGTGTTGATCTTTGGCAGCTTGGGGCATGTCCACAAACTTGTTTCCAGTGGGTTAAGGCTGGCAGGGCTCTCCAGCAGAAAAATAAAACAGCTAGCAAAGTTTTGCTCCATATCTGCAGTTATAGGGAGCCTTGCAGTATGGCGCAGGAGATGTTTTTTGTACCCCTGAATATCATTGAGTGACAAAGCCCTATCTTATCTCTTGAAATATTTGAATCCTGTCTATTGTAATATGATTTGTGGATTTAACCTTCTAACACTGTTCCGGTCAAAATTGACCGATTTACACATTCCCTGTACCATAAATATGGCATTTTTCATCAGATTGCCTCAAGATCTTATGATATCCTTCACAAAAGGCTTTTGAACACATAGAATTGATTAGGACTACTTCCTTTGAATTTTGAGTGATTTATTCAACTTAGAAACACCTTTTTTGTTCACGGTCAAAAATGACCGCCATAGGAAATGATTGGGAAAGAGTATCATTTTCATCCAGGAGATAAAAGACATCTCTCTCCACACACTCCTACAACTTACCACCAATGTTCCCACACACATGCATGCATGCACACACACCCACACACACACACACACAAACAGACACACATAAAGCACACACACACATGTTCACAGACACACACTCAGTACATGTTGTCAGTTCATGTTGTCATGTTGCCACTTGTGTGTGTGAACCACCAATGTTCGCACACATATGCATTCACGCACATACTGAAACACAACCACCCACACACACACAAACAGACACACACACACATGTACACACACACACACACACACGCATACACACACACACACACATGCACACACACAGTTCATGTTGTCAGTTCATGTTGCCACTTGTGCATGTGAATCACCAATGTTCGCACACACATGCATGCACGCACACACAGAAACACCCCCCCCCCCCCCCGCACACACACAAACACACACACATATACATAGACATATACACACACACACATGTGCACACACACACACACACACACACACACACACATACACACAGTTCATGTTGTCATGTTGCCACATGTGCATGTGAACCACTATTGTTTGCACACACATGCATGTATGCACACACAGAAACACTCACACACATACACACACACACACAAACACACACACACACACACACACACACACACACACACACATTTACACCCACTCTCTCTTTCTCTCTCTCTCTCTCTCTCTCACACACACACACACACACAGTTCATGTTGTCATGTTTCCACTGTGCATGTGAACCATAATGAACCAAAATAATACTTTTTGTCATGGTATTGGTATTAAAACTGTCCGGTCAAATTTGACCGTGAACAGTAAATTAAGGGGGGTAGCAACGAACAGTGTTTAAAGGTTAAATAAAGAATTAAAGTGTGTGTGTGTGTGTGTGTGTGTGTGTGTGTGTGTGTGTGTGTGATGGGGAGGTTTTTCGTAATGAGTATTATTTGTGAGGGGTAAATTAAAGCCAATCCAGTGAGTAGCACATGAGTAGGCAACATCAGTGAGTCAGAGGTGAGCCACTGTGACCAGTTGGAATCAAACAAAAGCTCATAATGACAGTCATAATTACAGCACCTGCCACAATAGAACACAGCTATTTATGCGCTATAGGTAGGAACATCGCACAGCAGTTGCCATGGTGCCTTATTTTATCTCACTGCTGTTGACTTGGCTTACACTCCATCACTCCTAGTAGACAGATTGAGGCACAACTCAAGCTTTGTTCATATTAAATCAATGTAGAAAATGTATTTCCTTGACAACTTATACTGTTGTCTGTTGACTGTGCCAATCCTAATTGCTTGAACATACAATCCATTTAACACACATTATTACAGCAGAATCTGGGTGTTGATCAGAAGGTGCTGTGCAAAGACTGAGGGGTTGTGTGCTGATAGTGAATGAATTATTTATTTGATAGCTCTTTAACGAGCAATTACTTTAGAGAGAGTAAACACAAATCAGACAGAAAAACTCTGTAAGTATAACCTGCGTTGTATTGACCACATGGCTCAGCCCTGCAGTCACCCAGTCAGCAGTCACTAGCATCTTAAGGCGTCGGGTGGGAAGTTTACCTAATGTACATATTGCACAGCCACGTACCAGCTGGCTACCGTTACACAAGGACAGCCCTGAGGGTAAATCAATTAATAAATTGTGTTGTTTACTGGAAAGGAAAGACTAGACATACTCAAAAGTACAGTATACGGAATTTCAAATAGGAGGAGGAGAAATAAAAAGTCCTTAGATAATGTTCTAGAGGCTTGTGTACCTGAGTAGAATACTCATGTGTATATTCCAGTCCCCTGGAGTGAGTCTGTCTGGAGACTCTGATCTGAGTTTGAGAGCTACAGCAGCAGCAGCCTGGTGCCTGCCATAACCCTCTCTCACCACACCCCTCGCTTTTCCAGCACTTTCTAGTCATTTCTCACACTATACTGTACAGAGGATGGACAACCCCCCCCCCCCCTCCCCCCTGTCCCTCTCACACGCTCAACACCCCTGTGGTTCTCGGTTAAGATCTCCTTACAGTCTTTTGTCTGGCCTGACGTTGGGCTCCCCCACCCGGAACAATGCTGCCAAGCCCAGGAAGCCCAGGGAGTCCAGGGGCCTGAGACTGCCGCTCCTTCGTGACCCGCCCGCCTGCCTGGGCCTCCACCTCCACCACCACCACCACCGGGCTCGGCCTGATGCTAATTGTTGCGGGATGCTGGGAATGTCAGTGGGGACGCAAGCTGGCCTTTTGGAGCCCAGGCGGCCCGCTGAGGCACATCTCACTGGACTCGTTCCCATGACCCCTGCAGAGGCTGTGTGTGTATGTACAGTATCTGCAAAGACAAAAAGAGGAAAAGGAGAGAGAGAGAGAGAGAGAGAGAGAGACTGGATTAAGAGTGGGGTCTGGATATGCACTGATGAGCTGAAAACAAATAGAGAAAGACAGAAGGAGACAGATAGAAAGAGAGAGGGAGAGGGTAGGAGAGAGAAAGAGAGAAAGAGAGGGGGGGGGCGAGAGCTGCCTGCTTGTCATGCTGGGAGCTGTATTTATCTGCTGTGCACTGAGCGAAAGAAAGAAGTCGCTTTCATCAGCTCACATGGATCCCTGTCAAATACTGCATGTAATGAGCTGCATTCCCATGGACGCAGCCACAGTATGTAAACAGTCTCAACAGCCGAGTCTCCACCATGGTGAGGACGAGTGAAAAACACCCAGCACCAGTCTCTCTCCTATATCAATGACTGTAGCCATGGTTACATTTCCATAATTCATCCCCACCTTATCAACGACTGCATCAATGGACAGAAATAAATTATTAGGCGCAGTTATGACACAAGTCCACTGCTCGGTGTTAAATGACTCACCCCCGCTAACGCATTAAACCCCGAGCTATGAAGCAAAACACTATTTTTTTCCTCCCTTTGTTCACTTTCGCTTGGTTGGGAAGGAGAGTCGGAGGGCCTTTTGGTGTGCGATAAGATGCCAAGCCATGAATCTGCTGGAGTCTAAATGGCCGAGATAAGATTCGGTTCCACTCCGGAGGAGCCCAGACGGAGGGCAGTCGTGCGTGGCGGAGAAGCCGCTGCTGAGAAATGACATATGTTTCTTCTTCTACCGCAGCCCTGCACTGCCAGCCTGAGGGGCACAGAGAGAGAGAGCGGACGGACCTCATAGCCGACAGAGCGCCGCGTGGCGTCTAATACAGACGTATACACATTCACAGTGCAGTGCGACGTCTAATACACACGTACACACATTCAGAGTGCAGTGCGGTGTCTAATACACGTACACACATTCAGTGCACAGTGTGCCGTCTAATATAGACGTATACACATTCAGAGCGCCGTGCGACGTGTAATACACACGTACACACATTCAGAGAGCGCCATGCGACGTCTAATACACACGTACACACATTCAGAGAGCGCCGTGCGACGTCTAATACACACATACACACATTCAGAGCGCCGTGCGACGTCTAATACACACGTACACGCGTTCAGGGGGAGTGCAAGAGACTAACGGCTTGCGGTGTTGATTGCGTTGCTTGGGTCATGCTTGGAGGGTTTTTTTTTACGTCAGGAGACCAGGAGGCAGGCCATTTCAACATTTCTAAAGCAAAGGTGAACTCTGCGCCCCCTGTGCGAGAGTCACATGACAGAAGCACAAGGTGAACGGCTCAAAGTCATCCACCATCTGACGATACAGACCTAAGAGGGCAGCACCAGAGCTCTCAGCAGCTGTAAAACACATGGGCCATTTTTCAGTGGTGGAAAAGGCACATGAAATGCATATGCACGGGCAAAAGCATCTGCAGCATTGTTGAAAGCTAGCCAGATTTGTCTGTGAGGAGCCAACATCATAATGGTGGAATTAGCCTGTTTGCACTGTGTGGGATTTTCAAAAGGGAGCTCCCAAAAAAAAGGAACATTCCCATATGTTAATCCAGGATAAGCAAGCTTGTATAAATAGATGGATTTGCTTAGTTAAGTTCCAACATGGATAGAAGAAAATTGTTGAAAGTGCAGATTAATAGCCGATAAATATGTACATATTTGTGGCCTTTAGTGCACCCCCTATCCGAAGGTACTGGGTGCTGTGTATGATCTATCCAGAGGTGCTGATAGGTTGTATAAACAAAGTAGCTGGTGTTAGTCTATGACAAATCCATTACTTCTCTTTTCATGTGGTTTCAAATTAACAACCAAACACACACTGCTGGGACAAAGATCAACAAAGATATGATTCAGCATGGGGGCAGACAAACATGTTTATGTCTGGACAAGGGGCACCACGATCTCTGGGGACAAATCAGTCATCCCACTTGGCTCCATGCCTCATTTAGAGTGAGACCTACTGCATGCATGCATGCATGTATGTGCTTATGCAACCCCTCTGGGTTCAGTCTGGGGAAGAGCATGAAAGCAGTGGTGGTGATGAGGAGGTGAACAGGAAGACCAGGAGGTGTCTGTCAAGAGGAGAAGATGAGATGAGGGCTGCCATCTCCCCCCAACCCCCCACCACACACACACACACACACACACACACACACACACAAACACACAGCCTCTAACAAACAAGGCAGCAGAATCAAAGAGGCTGGTGCGCTTCACAACACTGTATCAACATTGTCACCAGGGAACATTGTTGGAGATGTGCTGTGCTCCACCACCACCACCATCACACCACCACCTTGTCATTCTCCACCTACCTCATCAAAACCTTCTCTTTACTTATCGCTACCCAGCAGCAGCAGCAGCAGCAGCAGCATGAGAAAGGATGAGCACGGCTCTGACACGCCCAGCTCTCCTGCCTGCCCGCCACGCGCCATCTCATGCTCCCTGAGCTTCAGAAAGGAACTCCTGGATAAGCCAGAGGCATGGGCTTTTACCTCCGCAGATTAACACAGGCTCCTACAAGGAAGGCTTGAGAGATACGGACAGGAAGAGTGGGAGAGAATGACCAGCATGGTGAAAAGGCACTGAAAAATGGTATCACGCCACTGTACTCCCCCCCCCCCGCCAAAAAAAAACTTTCCTAAAGAGGAAAAAAAGACAATAACAATAACAATTCTCTTCAGAGCATGAGGTTTTCACTGTGACTATGGCAGGCTTTATTTCACCCGTGAATTCAAAATAGTATCACTCAAAAACAGCATTTTTTTTTCAGTGCCGTGTCAAAACAATTCATTAAGAAAATGATCACCATGACAACCCATAATGGGGTCTTTGTCGTGTTCCTGACAAATCCTTCAGCAGTTAGATTTCACTTTTGTTGTTTTTGTGTTTTTTGTTGTTATGTTTTTTTTTGCCAAAGAAGAGGAGGAAATCAAAGGGAAATATGCAGAGAGGAGTTGGGATGGATTTGTATGCAAATTTAAAAGGGGGGGGGGGCAAAACAACCAGTTTGCTATGTGATCATTTATGCATGCAGTCAGATTTTATTCAGAAAAGTGCAAAAAATACCCCAACACATTTTCACTGTCTTTTGGATTAGCTCCCAAGCGTCACCTTGGAAACCCCCAAATTCATGAAGTATTTGTGCCAGTAGCAGGGGTGCAGAGTTTGTAATTGCCAATTTATTGGTTCCACAACCACTTGGCAGCCTGTCGTCAAAGTCGTGCAATGCAAGCTGATCTTTTTGTGGCAGCAAATGTCACACTGTGGTGCTGAACGCATTCATCCATCACAGCCTACTACCCGCCATAGCTCCCTTGGGTTTGTCTGTATTCAACACAACAAGCCGTTTAACGTTTAAAAGAGTTTAGTCATCTAATGACACTCTTACCAAGAGACATTTTGACTTCCACATCCGCATAATAGTTTTATTCAAACTATCAGTTGCTTTTGCCAATCTTTTCTTTTCTAGAGAGTTCTAGAGTATCTACATGACTTGGCAGTCATGATCATGATCAAGTATGAAATCACACTTCAGAGTGAAATCCCTCTCCTCACAGGAATCATTCCCTCATTGTCTAATATATCATAATATCCAGGGATGTAGTGGAGGCTAAACGCAAGTAAACACAGTTTATCCTCCTCTGAAATTTCAGAAATAGAGTTTACCCACCTCTTGTTAGAGTTTATCCACCTCTCAAAAGAGTTTATTCACCAACTCATCAACACTCTAGAAACCAATAGAATACAATAACCTCCGCCATCATCAAACATGTTCTGAATGCCTTTTTAAAAAATCCGATACCGCATGGCACAGTCCACCTCACCGAGATCAAGGAATTCATAGTTTACCCATGTCTTATTTTACCACTACATGCCTGATAATACTACCCTGGAAAATCCAGAGTTCTCGCAAGAGCACAATTTGAATTGTCTCTGCGAGACACTCTGGCAATGAGTAATGATGCACGTTACTTTTGCCACTTGTATCGCGGGGAGCCAATCACATCGGTGTATCTGATATAAGCGGTCCAAAGGCGAACTAAACAGATGACAGTCGTAGTGTTATCCAATTGCGTCGAAGTCCGGAATCAATCAGTAAACATTGGTCGTATAGTCTTATCCAATTGCGTGCAGTGAGATTTTCAAATCCATGCTTGGTGCCGCCACTCGAATTGGGCTATTATTCGTGGCCAGACCCTTAACCTTTCTTGGTCTGGAATCTCCAGGCTATGATAATACCACAGATGCAACCATATCCATCTGCATTATCCACTTGCTCATAGCACTGCCTCACACGTCTACTCCCTGCAGACAGTGTGTGCCTGTGCCACTGATCCACTCTCGAGATGTCAGGTGGCAGAGCTGACAAGTGTGGGTAGCAGATTCATAAGAAACACACCGGTAAGGGCTTCAAGGCTCAAACCCTTCATCTGCTCTGCCCCAATGCACTCATAGGTTACAGACATATCAATTAAGACTAATTAAATGAGTCTGTGCGTAAGCTGACACCACCACCTCCCCCCCACCACACACACAGACACACACACACACACACACACACACACACACACACACTCCCACCTCTAGTGCTGGCGTCCCAGACTCCTTCCTTTAAGGAGAAAAGAATTATTTGAACAGCTGGTGAGCTCCTGACGGAGTCTCCGGGAATGAA
Source organism: Alosa sapidissima (assembly GCF_018492685.1). Classification (NCBI taxonomy): domain Eukaryota; kingdom Metazoa; phylum Chordata; class Actinopteri; order Clupeiformes; family Clupeidae; genus Alosa; species Alosa sapidissima. Next base: position 18,203,322 of record NC_055970.1, on the reverse strand, counting down.
CCTGACAAGCGAGGGTAAGACGCAGGCGCAGGCGCAATTGTTCATCATTTACAGTTTCCACATGTTGTCTGCCGCGTGCAAAGGTCTGTCATAATTCCTAACAGTGGCAATTAATCACACTATTATGCCGTTTTCATTCCATCACATTAGAGGTAAAATCAAAAGCATCTACCGTGTTAAATTAATTGACATCTGGCAGCAGGAGCGCTGTTAAATAACAAGGAAAAGTGAGCAGCCAAAACTTAAATGGAAGCCAGCAATCTCATTTGTCATTCAGAGCATTTTCAAAGGGCTTACATTGCACGAATAAAGGATTGAAACCAAGCTTTTTTGGCTTAATCATCTCTAAACAGCTGTAACTCACATTGGTGTGAAATGGATTTTCTTCTTTTTTTTTTTGGTACCTGCCATTCGGAGGTAGATCCAAATCAAACCAGACAGCTTGCAATTCGAAGACAGCATCCGCTAAAACAGCAACATCTGAAACAGGAGTCTTTCAAACGAGCTGCGAAAAAAAAAAAAGGAAGACGTCTCACTGTAAGGAGACCAAAATCTGATGTCCAAGCAGCTCCCTGGCCTCAAGGACCCACCTCGTGTCTGCTGAGAGGGCCTCAATCACGATAATTTGATTTCAGCAAAGCCCTTGTATGCTTTGCTTTCTTCTCCAACATCTATTTTATTCTGAACTTTAAACCTTTACCCCCTCCTCTCACATTCGCACTATTTCAGGGCAAAACACATTTTCTGCACTTCAAATGTTCCCTGTGATCCACGTGTCACTGGAGCAGCGGGGGACGCCGCCTATTTATTTTCTCAGGTTCCTCCCGCAGAATTGATGGCAGGTGAGAACAGTCTCCCCTTTCTCAAAGACGAAAGCTGGAACGCGATTCTCGGATGATTTGCCAGCGAGGATCTCCGTCCACCCGACCCCCTAACCCCCACCCTCCCCTGCAAGAGCTCCTCCAGGTTGCGTCTTCATGGCTGCAGCACAGGCCCTGTGCTCTCTCACAGGCATGCACTGTTACCACAGGAGGGCCCAGGGGCCCTTACGCCTGGGGCCCACATGAAAGCAGTGCTGACGGCGGATGTGAATGCCTCCTTTTCCCTCTTCCTCTCTCTCTCCCTCTCTCTTTCTATTCCCGCCATGCTGCGGTGAGGCGGCAGACATATGCGTACCTTCTGCTCCCCGGCCAGTCCCGACTTCCTCACACTGAGACGCCTGTTTGCTCGCAGGTCGACAAAAGACACCGACGGGCTTCACTGTGCGAGGAGCTTGTCATAACATCTCCATAAACCTGCCATGAGCACATCACCCTCACCTGCCAGAAGAAAATAAAAAAAAAACTAAAAATCAGAATGATCTTCACTTGATTTTTTACTTGATTCTTTTTGACTTTTCTTACTTATTTTTTTTTTCATTTTTTATTTTTGCCATAATGTTGTTTGATTTATCGCTAGCCATTTCTATCTGAGTGCTATTACCTTACTACAGTATTCGTCTGATGCGTTAATAATTACTGTGGCTGGGTTTTACTGGGTCTCTGAGGAGGGGGCTCTTCCAGAGAGATCACACGCTGTACACGCAGCCGACACCACAAGCTTTTATTCATCTGCACTCAGCCAGTTTCAGTGGTGAAAGGGCGTCAGGGAATTCGTCCAGCACATCATGAGGTCTTCAGGCGTAACACTATCCCCTGCTCTGCGCTGGAAAAAGATGTCCGCTTCTTTCTGTTCCATTATAAATGGTGAAGATGACGTTCCAATTTTTTTTTTTTTTTTAGCTAGTTCAAACAGGACTTCTCTCGTCTTGCCCACTAGACATAGCTGATGTTTTTACAAGCCAGCCCTGGTATCATTTTTAACTTTCTGAGGGGGGAGCTTGCGCTTGCTTGACCTAATTCCACAACCCCTAAACGCAAATGCGTCCCTGGCTTGGCCGAGTGTTTATCTGGGCTCTTGGACGGCCATCGTCACACAGCCCTCACCAGCGCTCTGAGCGGGTAAGCGGGCCAGACGGGCTCGGAGGACGGCGCCCTGACCCCTACTGACCTCTACTAACATCTTCATCTATCAAAGAAGCGTTGCGTTCGCCGCTCGCTGCCTGGCCAGCTCTGGCAGGAGACTGATAGTGCTGTGCTGTGCTGTGGCTTTGGTCAGCTTTATCGGCGTGGGGTTTAATACCTGGTTAATGGCCTGTCTAGCCACTGCTTGACCCCCTAGTCGGGCCAGTGGGGATTGTGGGTGCAGCTGCTGACAGGAACCACACTGCAGACTGATACCTAATCCCAGAGAGGAACTTAACCAGCCTCTTACCAGGCCGCTGCATATTCACGACACCTTATACATTTTAATGCAGGGCTAGTACAGCCGTGCTGTGTAAGGGCTTTACTGCAGAACCTCGACTGTTTTTTTCTTTCTTTTCCATCCGCTTGCCTCTCTGCTCCCTTCGAATTTCAGAGACTTGTGGAGAGAGGTCAGCGGGCTTTATGTCATCCCTACATAAATACAGCCCACTGCGCAGGAAAGGCTCTGGATACCGCTGGAGCCGAACACAATGTTTTCCCACAAAATTGCAAAAGCTGTGAGCTCGCGCCACGCCGGCCTTGAACTCCTTTACATGCGAAAGGTCTGGGGAGGGGAGCGGGGTTAAGATATTGTTCAGGGAGGGGCAGCTCAGCTCAGGAAATAAAAAAGTCCTTTTATGCTTCACCTAGAGGCTTCCAGGCAAGATATGCTTTCCCTTTCAAAACAGGGACCTTTTTGTTGAGCTTCCTTTAGACTGGCCTCCATGGTAAGATTTCACTGCAAATAGCTGGGCCCCATATTACATGATATGTCCTTAGATACTATGGGTTATTACTGAATAGTACATTTTAAATCAGATGTTATGGTTGATGTACCAGATCATATTCCAGAAGTGCCTGGCATAAGGTTTAATCATATCTGATTAAATATACCGGTACTCACTTGAGAAGTAGTGGTGATGCATAAATACTGCAAGAACACTGGATAACTGCAAATAATTCTTTATTTTTTTGGCATAAAATGTCAGCCAAGAGAGTGAAATGTGTAAAAACTAAATACTTTCTAGTGAATGCATGTGTGTTTTCCAAGCTATCTAATAGTTGAACGTTGTTTCAATGTCAGTATTTTCTTCCTTAAAAGCTTTTTTTTCAGTTTGGATTGAATTGGTAAATCAGTAAATGTTGTAATATTGTGACATAAACTCACAGTCAGAAGATGATGTTGTTGCTTTTGTGTTGTTTTTATAAGCGTTTGGTAGCATTTGTTATGTCTACTCTTCTTGGGTGTCTATCAAGCTAGGCATAATAGAATGGATTCTCACTGTGAAGAAATGCACTATTAGTTGGTCATTAGCCACATTTTAGGGAGTTGGATGAGTGCTGTTATTTCAAAACTCCACCATGTGATTATCAGCTTGTTTCTAGCACTTCAACTGTGTCAGCAAAGAGTTTCTTTCTCTTGAAAAGGACTCATTTTCTTCATGTCCCTCAAACACTGTTTCACAGAGAGGATGCCATAAAGTTGCTGCAGGAGAAACATCATCTTCTTCTTTTATCTACTATGAGATATGTAGTCTGACGACTGCCTGGCTGTCCTGATGGTATTTATCCAGCACCCAGGGCTGAACTGTGTGGAGCGCTTTGCCATTTGGCTGAGTATGAGCGGGGGGGTGGGGGGTGGTGGTGGGGCGGGGAAGTGGCTCGGTCAGCGTTATCCATCACCACCGACTGGAACCCAATTCCACCCGCTGCCAGGAATCAGCAGCAAAAACCACCAGCGTCTGCCCGGGAGGACTACACCTAATCTCAGCCACGTCCCCGAGGAGCACACACACACACACACAAACGCTCTCTCTCTCTCTCTCTCTCTCTCTCTCTCTCTCTCTCTCTCTCTCTCTCTCTCTCACACACACACACACACAAACATTCCTCTCTCTCTCTCACACAAACTCATGAAGCTCACACATGCATGCACCACCCACATACAAATACACACAAACACACAGACACACACACACAAATAAAGTACACACACACACACACACACACACACACACACACACACACACACACACACACACACACACACACAAATACACACACACAGAGACACACAATGGTCACACAAATGCACACGCACACCAAGAAAACAAATCTACAGACAAAAAAAATGCACAGACACACACATGCAGACCCAGACACATCATAGAACACACATGCACATACAGACACATAAGCCCATCCTCAAAAACACATGTACCTACTAACACACATACACAGGCATATCATAGCTCATCATTTCTGACATCAAGGTATGTGCACACGTGAGGATACACCTGCTGCGGTTTAAGCCCAAACTACATGTGCACACAAACACTACATCTGAAACGACACACACATCTAAGCCAGAAGCCCAGTCAAAGTCTACACGTTCTCACCACCTGTATGTTCATATTAACCTGGGGTGACCTCATAGACACAATCCCGATCACCACCTTCCTCCTCACATTGAGAGTCAGGGTAGTGCTGCCTCTGTCAGTTATTGTAACTTGCAAGCGAGTATTGTTATGCAAATTAGGTCTTCAGCAGTCTTGTGAATTAAATGTCCTTTTCAAGTGAATAAGGCATGCCACTGAAGAAGAGCAAGAGCAAAGCCAACAAGCATCAAGGAATGAGCTTTTGTGCCAAAGCTACACCCAGAAGCAGCTGAAACAAAAATGTGCAGTAATTACAAGCAGTAATTTAAAAAAGTTAATTACTTTTAGCATGTAAAAGGTTATTGCATGTTTGTTTTGATGAGTTAAAGTCATTCAGCCTGAATTGTGTTGATACTGCAGTCTTATTTTAGCTATAAATGTCTGGCAAACAGATGACCTGTTTATCTAAGAGCAACAGACCTGATGGTGTCAAGGAAGATATAAGGGGAGAATTGAACTTAACCCGCACTTTGAGCAGCCTACACAGACACAGACACACAGACACACAGACACACACACACACACACACACACACACACACACACACACACACATACACACACACACACCTCGAAGAGGAAACAGCTGTGGGTTTCAGAGAGAAATGGGGGGAACTGCCTGTTTAGGTGTTGGCGCTGTTGTTTGTTTTCTCTCAATAGCCCATGTTGACCAATGGTGGGTAAGGAAGTGAGATCACTCAGGTGCTGAGTAAGCTCTTCCTTACAGCCTTGTTTACTGTTGGGATCCCAGAGGAGTTCAGAGCATGAACCCTACACCCTATTTGTGAGCTAGAAAAACACTCTCTCACTGGTTTTAAACATTTAGCAGTCTGTTTTGATTAGCTTCATGTACCGGTAAGTTCCATTTTACCAGGTCAAAATATTCAGAAATATCCACTGCAGTGATTCAATGAACAGTGGCCAATGACAAACACTGTAATGTTATACTCAGAACTGCCACAGAATTGAAATAGATTTGGATAAAAGCTTCTGCTAAATGAATAAATGTAAATGTAAATTAAATGATTTTCATAAAAACACATTCATCGGGTATATATATAATTTCATATTCCTTTTACTAACACAAGTACATCACCTCTGTTGATTTAAGGCAATAGAAACATCATTTATGCTATGATTTAGCTTTGGTAAGAACTTTCTAGTTTCAAGGTTACACATTTGAAATTAAAAGTTAATACAAATACAGCAATGCCCTATTTACACAGTTTTATGAATTTTAATGGGATCCTCTCTGATTTTTGAACATTTCCTGAAATATATATTTTTAACGCTGAAAAATGAGATGAGCTATAAAAAACTTCAAGAGCAAACTCATAAAAATGCTCAAAAAATTCAATATGCGCCTGAGATATAATAACCAATCCCGCTGAGAAACGACAATATTTGAATGTCAAAGCATGTGAAACAGCAGCCGTCACGACAGGCGTTCGGGCCCCATCTTATCTCATCTTCAGTTCACTGCATACTTACTCCTTAATGTGTCACATTTAAGACAAATCTACTTTTGTCTCCGCAGATTTGAACGGCGTTGCAGCCCGACGTAACCCTCCTCGCCGTTGCTACCATATCAAATAAGATCTGGAGTCCATTTACACCCAACCGATTACAATACCATTCCGACAAAATGGATGAGGCAGAAATCTCAGCTGTCTGCATTTAGTCAGTCAACAAAATGCAATTTATAGCAATGAATAAATGCATGAAATGTGCAGTCTGTTTGAAAAAGCGGGTGACCTCGGCATAACACTCTTTGGCAGGCCCACTTATTCTCCTCTCTAATGTATTCAGATAACACGCATTTGTGGAATTAAATCATTATCATAATTACTGAATTTAATTAATATTCATGTTTTTTTTTTTTATTACACAGAGGACAAAGGGAGGTAATGTGGTGGATGAAAGTCAACCCAATTATGCCAGTGCGTCCCCTGGGGTCTGGGCAGACAGCTGTTTGGACACCTCCACGGACGCAGTGATGTCACCACTCCAGGAAGGAGATTAGGAGGACGGCCATCGTGCATGAATGCTGTGCTACCGGGAGAACTGGGTTGGCCCCACACAAACACATACAGAGACTGTTCACTCCATATAGACATCAATTATTTTTTTCTCCTAATGTTTTGCACTGAAATTATTTGGGGCAATCGGCAGTCCTGGATCTCAGGGGGGGCAAATGTCACTCATATTGGCATGCGGCTCCCAAGTCAGTGCTGGCATATTTCTACTTGAAACTTGTGTTTTGGAAAGTCACAGGATCGACAGTGAAAACAGGGGCATCAAATGGCAGGAGAGCCCCACCAGATCAATCCCAGAAGCCCAGAGCGCATCTTTAAGCAGGTCACCAAGACAACCATGACCAGGCGTCCCAGTTCTACCTTTTATGTTATGAATTGAATATTACGCTTCAGCTGGCCAACATTTCATAAAGCCAAACATGCTTCTTGGCTTAGTGGGACTTTCTAGAAGGTCAGGGTAAGGACAACGATGCCAGGGAAACTGTGTCGTCTTTGTACTTATTCAGCAGACAACTTAGTGGCAGTCTGTGGCCCAAGATGAAGGGGATTGGCTAGATGTTTCTGTGCTGCATGTACCACTGCAATGAAATTTGACAGAAGGGAAGATGATGAATTGCTGTAGGGCCCTGGATACTCCCATCATCCATCACTGCGATATCATCAGGAGAAAGTCTCCATGACTGTGTGCCTATGCAGCAGTCAACAAGCACTGCAACCCACAGGGACAGCGCAGGACCTGATGCCTACTTTAAACAGAACTCCTCGACTACATTATAAACACTCTCTGACTACATTATAAACCACAGCATCGCAAAATGTGTGGGAAAAATGTGTGATTATTTATTTACTGGCATTTGACTTTTACTTTCTTGCCTGAATCTGCAGGAGTGACTCTAGTTCAGGAAGATAGATAGATAGATAGATCAAGATAGTATCATGGTGGTAGTGCAATGGTGATAGTGGTCATTATGATAGTGCAAATGAGTAAGTCTAACAGTGCAACAATGCAGAAATAAAGTAAAGTAAAGTCTATATATCTATATATTTAACTATTTAAAGAAAATGTATAAGTGTGGCCACAGTTTGGCTGTGGCATGGAGGCGGGGGGGGGGGGGGGGGGGGTTATGCATATGTGCACGCAAACAGAGGCATAAAGACAGTGGTAAAAGTGGCTAGTGGACAGACAGTATCCAAACATGGAGGGGGTGAAGAGGCAGACAGACTATGCAGAGAAGTCTATCTCTCCTCTTCCCTTAAGTGAGGCATTGAACGGTTAAATGGCCCTGGGGACAAATGACTTTCTCAGTCTGTCAGTTGTGCAAGGCAGTGAGCGAAGTCTCCAGCTGATAAGAGATTACGTAATCTGGGTAAGAGACAGATGTGGTTTGACATCCACAGATCAAATCATCTTTGGAGAGGACCGCCTCACGCAGGTTCACTGTCTGGTGCCCCTTCCCTCAGGAGCTGTACTGTTAAGCATGCGTCTCTTTTGGCTTCCTGACTCTCTGGGTGTGAGAAAGATATGAGTGGAGGGGTAGCTGTCTGAAGATAAGACCAGGATGTGCTTTCAGCTACAAACACAGCTACTGTACAAGTGTTTCTTCCAATTGCAGTACAAGTATATGTTCCGATAAAATGTCTAAATAAATAAGCACTAAATAAAGAAACACAAAGAAATAAACACACCCCGTTGTCCCCATTGTCTTCGGATGTCGTCTGTGCCCCATTTGAAGATTTTGACAAGCCTACCTGAACAACGGTTCGTCAACAAAAAGTTTTATAACCTCTAGCAGAGGCCTGGCATCTGGCACCACTTTCTCTCATACAATTTGCCATGACACATCAACAATGCCACTCTTAACAGGATGATGCAACACCAGCCACAACACATCACAACGGTTAGTGGTGACAGACATAACACCCTTAGCTACAGACGCAACCATGTTGTGACACTCATTATAGATGAAAGCAACTGCCTTAAGAACAGTCATGGAAACAAAACAAAACAACAGACAACAACAGACATGTTGCAACAGACATATGAAAAATAGGAGGATAAAATCTGACATTTTACTTTTTTCTCCCACAGGGTAATAACACCTTTGGCACTGCAGCAGAAACCCAGAGTTATGCACAGCTGAGTGCGCAGGGTTTATGAGCGCAGGTCCTCTCATCTCTCTCTCCCTGGATTAGACAGCTCCGAGCCAGGGAGATGGGCCCAGGGGAACGTGTGCAGAGAGGGGAAGGCCTGGGCATTAAAACTTAAACGACAGAGACTGCAGGCACTGGATTGTAAAAAGACTCCGTATTGGACTAATCCACATGAGTTACAGTGGACACCCATCACTGTTTTTTACTGGAGCAGGTAGAGTAAGTCTTTAAAGGACCCGAGAATTTTTTTTTGTAAGTTACCTTTTTAGAAGAAAAAAAAAATCTAAATTAGCCGTGAACAACCTAATGACAGAGATAATTAACCATATGATCCGCTAATGGAATGAATAAAGAAACAATTAAATACAAATTTGGCTGCAATTCACTTCTAAATAAAAATCACAGTGGGTGCCACGCAATTGACACCATGGCACAAAAGTAACTGTTGCTATGGAGACTGAAGAGCTGGAAAAAAAACGAAGAATAAAAAAAACTATTTTTCAAAAGGAGGTAAAATTAATGTAAATTCTATGTGAATGAGAAAGTCAGCGTTGTTAAGAGATTTAACGTGCAGTAACTGGTCAGTGGAGAGGCCAGCGAAACGGCCGAGGACACAAAGCAGCTTAGTCCGGCTGACCTCTGAGGGTGACGCCTATGTCCTTTTTGCTTGGTTGACCATATAGAAGCCGGAGCTTTTTTCCCACCTTCACCAAGGTCTCAAGCCATTCTTCTCTTAATGTAGGTCCGGCCAAGTATTTCATTATGCTGTGTGACAGAGCTGAGGGTTGTCCTGATTGGGACAATGATCACCTACCTCTTGTTCTTGTTACAGAGCCGCTTGTATAGAAGGGGCTGAGGGGATTGGATGAAAAAAAATAGGGTTCAGTGCACCATGAAGAAAGGCAGGCTCATTCTTTGGTGACATCTCCCTTGCCACACCACAATGCTCCTCCAACATGAGGCAGACACAAGATTTATGGGCTGCTCTCCACAGAGCGCACACAATGAGGCCATTCAGTGGGAACCTACCCAGGCAAAGCCAGGGGCAGCGTGGGCCAGGGGGGTCAGCCACCTCTGACCCCGGTAGTCTGAATTGGTCCGACTTTGTGCTTCAGTGGGCCCTCCGACTGAATGGGTAGGGTAGCCGGGCCAAGGGGGCCGGATCATCTCCTAACGCAATGGGTCACTGTTCTCGAGACCTCGGCGGCGAACTGGGAGTAGGGATAACAAGAAAAAGAAAAGTGTCTTGAGAAATGCCAAACGAGGGAAGGGGGGAAAAAAACACAGATAGCTGAAGCCAACGGACGGCTTTTTTTTTTTCTGAGTGAGAAGTGACAAAACCGCATGTGTTGGGAGAGATACTGCATGCTGTGAGCAGAGCAGCTAGCCTCAGCAACAGAAGCAGTGGCGCGGCGGCAGCAGCCCTGGAGGACCGGAGACTGCCAACTGAGGCGAGGTGGAAGACGGGGGAGCGCAGTAATGAACAAATTCCCCCAGACCTGGAAATGGAGGGAGACAGGGAACAAAGTGCCATGCCACACGCCTGGAGGTGTGAGGGGAGATAACGAGCTGCGGAGAGAGCCAGCTCCTCCAGGGATGGGACCGCCTCGTCTCGGCCCACTGCGGGGCTCCTCCAACCGGGCTGCCGGAGCCTGAGCGGGGCTCAGAGACCCAACAAGAGCATGCTGACAGCAGGCTGTGGGTCACGTGGAAGCGCACGCAATAAAGTTCAAATGGGTTGCAGACCAGAGGCCCACCGGGTGCTTCCAGAGACATGTGAGGAAGTGTGTGTGTTTGTTCCTCAGAGGTTATGGAAAATTAGCGCACTGTGTCCTACGTACATGTACTAAACCAAACAAACAAACAAACACACACACACACACACACACACACACACACACACACACACACACACACACACAAGTAGTCCCGGTCTTAAGTCAGTTTAGAGATTGTGTATAAACGGTGCCTAGGCGTGCACAACCTGGGCTCTGAGGAGCCCCTTGAGTGTGTTAGTTCAGAGTGGCCATGTGAGGCCATGTGTGCTCTTTAACCCAGCAGGCAAGAGGCAGCCTATCTCACACTGCATAATTGCGACTGACCCGTAACACTGTGGCTACGCACGCTAATTGGGTAATGCTTGTTTTAGCAGCTAAAAGGTCAATGAGACGGGATGGCTGTGGTATTCACACAGATGTCTCGTTACACACCAGTGGGATGAGAAATAAACAATCCTCCTCGTCTGCTTTTGGAGAGCAAACGATGAAGAGAGTGTGTTTGGCCTTTCGTTGGCACGAGCCCTTGGACGGGCTCCTGTGCGCTAAAGTGTGAATCACTTCTTGCATTCTTCAACCTGTATACCTATCAAAACAACAAAGAAGTCTCAAGTCTCTGATAAAAATAAAATATATGGATGACTTCCATATAACATGGACATAGGATGTGAAATGTACAATGTATGCAGTAAACATAAAACATTTGTTTTGTTCACCTTTGTGAGGGAGACGATATAAACTCCTGTGACCTGTTTCCACTTAACATGCATTTAATGATGAAAAAGACTTTTCTAAATAGCTCCATTGTTTCCGTTCCCAGTTTTAAATGAAGTCAGGCCTTTGTCCTGTCCTTCCAAGTTTGTATGGAATGCGGCCAAGCAATACTGCAGAAGAACTAAATCTGTCAGACAGACAAATTGACATAAACGTGGAACATTTATTAAAGACCATTCAATGTTGAGAGCTCAGACAACGCATTGGACTGAATAACAAATACAGTTTTTTGGCATGGCGTCACAATGATGTGTTTATCATTTTTGCGGATGCCAGGATCCAGATGCACTGCAAGTGAACGCAAACATATTGCTAGGTCTTGTCGGAATTAGTGAGCACGTGACTACATGCTAATTAGCCCAAGCTCACTCTAACTTGAAGAATAATTGTGTGCTCTGTTTGTTTGTCTGTTTGTGGGGGGAAGGTCAGTGTGCTGATTGATTGGAGCAGCTGTTTTCTGTTTTGATTCGCTGGTCCGGAGTTGCCCTGCCTAATTACACCAGGTAATGCCATGCTGCTGTGCCACAAACATCACAGGACTTAATTGAAATGAATTACAAATGAGTGATTTAGACATCATGGGGACTGTCACCCTCATCTCTGTGGAACATATGCCATTAGGAGAGACACGACCAGAGTGGAGTGCTTATGCCAGCCCAGCCCTGATGGGCCTAATAATGTAAAGCGTGGGCATAACATGTAAAGGGTCATTCACACCATGAACGATAACAATAACGGCACAAATTATTGCTCTAGCTAATATGAATGACAATGTCCACACATAGACTATAACAATAATGACATGAAGAACGATATCGTTGAGGATCATTTTCAGAGCGATTTTGAGAACAATAAAAAGCTGGCAGCCAATCAGAATACATCATATTTTAGACATCACATTTATCAACACGAGGAGAGAAGTTCTTTAACGTTGGTCAGTGTGGACACTCATATTGTTATAGTTACATATTGTTACAGTTACAATTATCGTTTTCGTTATCGTTCTTGGTGCGAATGACTCTTAGGGGAGACCTGCAGGTGTACAGACAAAGAGGTGCTGGGTCATGACCGAGGGGATGGAAGAGGAGGTGGCGGGAGAGGAGGATGAATGAGAGGAAACAGATGAAAAACAGGACGGAAAAAGACAAACAGTGTGGGAAACAGTGTGGGAATCCAAAGAGTCAGCAAAGCATATGCCACTGAAAAATTATATCCTCCTGCATTCCAAACTATATACAGTACATGTCATTATTTTAACTAGCTTTGGCTATAGAACTCATTAGAGACCAATATACAGTATAAGCAATGCTGTCTTTCACTTGCTAATCAAAGTAACCAATGTCAGATCCCTTGTCTATTCACTGAACATCATTATGGTCAAACCAATGATTACTACCACAGAATATTCAATAAAGACACCCTTAATCCCTACATGGAAGTATATTCCCTGTGAAGATTAATCAGACTTTTCTATGTGCAGCAGATGATGTGTGTTGGCTTCACAGGATACATCGTGAAAAAGAGCTTGACTGAGGCATTCACACTGACACAGAAAAGACCAACAGCATTTCAAGCGATCATCATTTGCATCCGAAAGACGTCCGATCAACAAAAGGCAGCAATGTTGTCCAGAGTATTTTCACAGGTGCAGGGCTGGCCACGATGCTTTCGAGGAGAGAGCGGGGAATTCTCCTAAGGCTTAGACAAGCCTCTATGGCTGCCAAAGCCTCTCTACAATAACCACAGGCCTTCCCAGGGAGCTCACTGAATTAGAGTGTGCTATCTGCCAGGAACAGGTCTGCTCGAATGATCGAGTGCATGAAACATGTGAGCTCCTGCCTTCCCCGAGCACGAAGACTGTCCTCACTTAAGGTTACACTAACACCAGGGAACCATAAGGTTATAAAATGCTCTTATATGCAGTGCTGAGGTGGGCGAGTCAATGGCCTAGAACTGACAAGATGCAGACAGGTAGGGGAGAGGAAAAGGGAAAATTATCCATGATTAAAACAAAAACAATGCGTCGGTATAATTGTGCTGACCGGGACCAAAGTGGAAACTAAACAACTGCTGTTTGGGGAAGGAAACGATTCCAAGGGGATGTCATGATCTGCAATATCTGCACCCCACAAATTGACCTGAACCGAGGACAAGAGGAAAATGAGAGAAATCAGAGCAGGCCGGGCACTACCTGTGTACCATTTAATGGCCGACAGGAAATTTCAATTGAGAAAGGCTGCAAGCAATAATAATAACTCGGCGTTATAGAAAAATAAAAAGATAGATTTCATTTTCCTGTCCAGCTTGGTGCTGCTGTTGTTTTGTTGCTCTTGTCAGCTAATCTTTTGTAATTCTGTGAGCTACATGCCCTAAGAGCATTCATGACAAATAATGACTGAAATTATTCAGCATGGAGACGAAAGAATCATTGTACAGAACCCAACCTTACACCCACCCTTTACCCTGCAAAAAACACCGCAATGGCAGAAGCAGTGGGTTGTGGAGACAAATTTCTCCGATTTAAATGGGTAATCAGACCCTAACTGTTGCTAGGCAAGCAGGCAACTAATCCATCCCATAATTGAGATTCATAAATTCAGCTATAGAAAGTTTTTTGACATTCACCATATGGCAACTCAATTCTAGCCATTATAAAATGGAAATAAACAGCAGGCTACACTCAAAGAAGTCAACTAGAGTGAATGCATTTAGCTCATTTTCACCACATACTGTATGCACTTCTAAATATGCAAAAGATGAAGAAAGAAGTTAGCATGATGTGTAAGAGGAAAGAGTTTGTATTCATGTGCTCTGAGGGGTGTGAAAACATGGAACCTCCTGCAAAAGGCTGAATGGTTTCACCCAATAAATGTGCTGCACACATGTTCTTTTCTGATTTACACAGAAAACCACTACACACCGTTTGCAAAGTGATACACAAATGGCTCCATAAATATTACTACCACAAGGGCCATTACAGCTCAAATGATTCCACTTTAATTGCAAACAAGTCAGAACCTCATTCCAGCACTTTTTAGTAAGGTGCACATGTGACTATTCGTTTGTGTGTGTGTGTAGTTGGGCGGTGGTAGTGTAGTGGTTAAGTAGCTGGGCTAGCATGCAGTAGCCTTAAAGTTGTTGGTTCAATTCCACCGTTCCACCATTGTGCCCTTGAGCAAGGCACTTAACCCCAAGTTGCTCCGGGGACAAAGTGATCCCTTGTAATATAGCTGTCATATGTAAGTCACTTTGGTTAAGAAGTGTCTGTTTAATGTAGTTGTGCGCATCTTGTCTGTCTGGTGGTGTGTGTGTGTGTGTGTGTGTGTGTGTGTGTGTGTGTGTGTGTGTGTGTGTCATAAGTATATCATTAAAGAAGACATTACACACATGTTATCCCCATCAGACTCCTCTCTAAAGGTATTTGGCAAGTGTAATTTGCCTCCCCCACACTGCTGTCTTGTCTCTGTCTCTGTCAAACTCGTGTTTAAATAGGTAACGCACAGACAGAACGAGGTTGGCTTCGTGAGCCAAGGTGCCAAGATTAAAGCACTATTTTACATTCAACCTCAAACACCCAATTGCTTGACTTCTGACACCATTGTTTGACGGAGCCAGCTGATCCATGAAAAGAATAGGCCTGTTTTTATACAGTACGATGGGGAAAATCCACATTAGCACCCAATAAATCTCACCAAAGGAGGTTTAGCCGTGTAAAATAAGGTAGCATACTGTACACCCAGAAAGGGTTTGCTGGATCTGTCGAGGCCGCGGTTACTTCTTCTGTCGCTTGACTTCTCCCTGTCATGTTGACAACCAGGTGCAGTTGTTGGTCTCACTGAATTTTTTGCTAACTAGGTATGCAAAGCAGTTTGCTTTTGTTGTTGTTGCTACTGGGTTTTTACTGCAGTTGCGGAATGTTTGTATTTTACACAACTGTCAAAACCCCTCATGGATAGCACCCTTTCACCTGGAAATGGTACATGTGGATTTGTTTACAAACCGGCAAGGATAATTTCCGAAGAGCCATGTTGACTAACAAGATCATTTTAGGTAAGGTAAGGTAACTTTATTTATTTTTCGAATTTTTGCATGCACAGAGTGCAACCCAAAGCCCTCCACAAACAAGACATTGACACATAAGACAAGAGATGCCTAACGGAGCAGCGTAATCGCCAGCGTACCCGTGACTCCAAGACATAAAAGACAGACTACAAATAAAATTAACAAATAATAAAATAAATAAAATAAAAAACAGATTTTAAAAAGAAAATTCCATGTTAACATAGTCCAATTGGTCGCATCTAACCGGCTGATGTGATGTCCAAGGGCAATGATGATGATGACGGCCCACAGCTGTGTCTTTAGGCCTATAACAGACCAACCCAGAGGATGTAACGTTACTGGCAGTCTGGAGAGCACTGGAAACACAGAACAGTCGTGGGCGATCCTGCAGATCAGCAGCTCGGTGGACTTTGACAGCGACAGTTTGTTGATAATTTTAGACTACTTTATACAAATAGTAGGCTATTGCACAATTGCAGTAAAGTCATTAGTGATTCTTTGGCTGTGGAAGTCGCGATTCTCCCCATTTGAAGCTAGTTTACCATCAAAATGAGTTTGAAGTTGGGAGGGAAAACAAGGATGCCTTTAAGTGTTGACGTGAAGTTCACTTATTGTGACCTTATGCATTTGTGTTCACATAAGCACTCAACAGAGAACAAGAAATAATGTGCAGCAATTTCCAAAATGTATGAAAGATGCAGATTTATAGATTATGAGAGCTGATGTTTTGTAAGAGCCAGTGAGAGATCTGGACACATTGGGAGGAGCTTTAGAAGCAGCAGGGCTATCAAAGTTGTTTTTATAGTCTTATTCGTATCATTCCTTATGAATGATATTTACAGTAATTGTTTTTATTTTCCTCTATGGGTTTGCCGAAGAGGTCTACCTAATCCTACCGAGTGCAATTCACAGAGTAGAGGAAACAGAACCATTCAGGCAAGTGCTGGTCGCCTGTCCATTTAGAAATGCATAGTTTATATCTGTCAAATGTGTTTACCTGTGTTACTAGGCAACGGTGCAGATTGATGCACATATAGTCAACCATGACCTCAAGACATATTCCAGATAATGTTCCTCCTAATAAATAACTGGAAACAAAACTCTGAGCTACTGTTATTTAAAGTGACTTTCACGACTAGCAAA